>NC_086125.1:28485386-28745386 GCF_963921235.1 Mobula hypostoma
CTGGGTCTGCTCCACCATTTGATCATGGATGATTTATTTTCCCCCTGAACTCCATTCTCCTGTCTTCTCTTCATAATCTTTGATGCCCTTAGTAATTAAGAACGAATCAACCTTCCCTTTAAATATATCTAATGACTTGGCCACCACAGCCCTCTGTGGCAATGAATTCTACAGATTCATGACCATCTGAAGAAATTCTTCCATACCTCTCTTCTACAGGGACCACCTCCCATTCTGAGGTTATGCTCTCTGGTCCTAAACTCTCCCACTATTGGAAACATCCTCTGCATGTACACTCTGTCTTGGATTTTCAATATTCAGGGGGTTTTCAATATTCAGTGAGCACAGGCACAGTGCCATCAATCGCTCCTCACACATTAACATAAACACGAGGGATTCTGCAGCTGCTGAGAATCCAAAATGTCAGAGAAACTCAGCAGGTCAGCCAGCATCTATGGAAGAATAAACAGTGGACATTTTGGACTGAAACCCAAGGGTCTCAGATTGAAATGTAGAATAAACAATTGACAGTTCAGGCCAAGATCCTTCAACAGGACAGTGCTTATGAAGAGTGTTGGCCCAAAACATCAACTTTTTATTCCCCTCTATAGATGCTGCCTGACCTGCTGAGTTTCTTCACATTTTGAGTGTGTTGCTTAAGATTTTCAGCACCAGCAGAATCTCTTGTGTTACACGGTAAAATCTCAGTAAAGGGCAGGGTGCCTTTGGGCCCAAAGGAAGCTAAAAAAAAGTAATTGATCAAACATCCCACTCTTTTGTTACCAAGTGAGTTCCACTGTGTGTTGAGTTTCTGATTGTAGCGACTTCCCACCTTCTCCTGTCTGGACTCGCACCCCACAAGCTGTCAAGAACTGTGGACAGCACAGCCAACAATGGAAACGAGGGTTGGCTCTAACATTACTGCAGGCTGCTCCATCCAGTCTCAAGAGGAGGAATGGGAACAAGTGATGTAAGCCATCCCTCTCCCATCACCAAGAAACCATTGCAAATAGTAATTGGAAACATGAAAGGTCTTGGCCCAAAATGTCAATTGTTTATTTCCCTCCATTGACAACCCATGTAGGGCGGCACATAGCACTTTACAGTGCCGGCAATTGGAGTTCAATTCCCAGCACTGTCTGTAAGGAGTTTCTACATTCTCCCTGACTGCCTGGGCTTCCTCTGGAGCTCCAGTTTCCTCTCACTTTTCAAAGATGTACGGATTAGAGTCAGTAAATTGTGGGCATGCTAGGTTGGTGCCAGAAGCTTGGCGACACTTGTGGGCTGCCCCCAGCACATCTTCGGACCAACACCTCCTTGGTCTGATGCAAAGGATGCATTTCACTGTATGTTTTGATGTAATATGTGGCAAATAAAGCTAATCTTCAGATGCTGCCTGACCTGTTGTATTTCTCCAGTGTTTTGTGTATTTTGCAAATAGTGATCTAGTATCTCCACAGAAGTGTTTTAAGGACTGCTACTGGTTTCTGATATCATCTGACTGCCTCAATATAAGGATCACCAGTTCACGTCCAGAGCGCAAGAAGACTGCTGGTTCCCCACGTGCTCCAATGTAACACAGCTGCAGGAGTGTGTCTGACGGGTTGTGACGCTGTGTTCACACATCAGCACCTGCTGGCAACATTCACTTTATTCTTTTCATTCATTCAGAAGTACAGCACAGACACAGGCCCTTCTGGCCCAACAAGCAACGTAACCAATTAACACACACTGCCCTACTCCTTCGATGATGCCACACTCAGGGTGAAGGAGCAACACCGTACACTCCGTCTGGGTAACCTCCAACCTGATGGCATGAACATCGATTTCTTGAACTTCTGGTAATTGCCTCCCCCTTCACCACTCCTCCAATCCTAGTTCTCTCTCTCACATTATCTCCTTACCTGCCCATCTCCTCTCTCTGGTCCTCCTCCCCCTTCCTTTTCTTCCATTGTCTTCCACCCTCTCTTATCAGATTACCACTTTACCAGCCCTTTACCTCTTTCACCAATCTACTTTCCAGCACTTTATTTCACCCTTCCCCTCCCAGCTTCACCTAGCACCTACCACCTTGTATCTCTACCTCCCCTCCCCCCACCTTCTTGCTCTGACTTCTCATCTTTCTTTCCAGTTCTGATGAAGAGTCTCGGCCCAAAATGTCAACAGTTTACCCTTTCCCGTAGATGCTCACTGACCTGCTGACACCATGAAGGATTACACTAACCACTCCACTACCATGCTACCCTCATCTGGTGAGTACTCGTGATCTTTGTCAGTGTCAAACTTTGTGAAGGATATCACAAACCATCCAATATTGCTTAATTGCAATATTAAAGATATTAAAGGACATTAGCTTTATTTCTCACATGTACCTCAAAACATCATTGTTTGTGTCAATGACCAACACAGTCTGAGGATGTGCAAGGGACAGTCTGCAAGTTTTACCATGATTTCATCCTCATCTTATTAACCCTAAGCCATATGTCTTTGGAGTGTAGGAGGAAACCAGAGCAACCCAAGGAAACCCACACGGTCCACGAAGTATGTACAACCTCCTTACAGACAGTGGCAGAAATTGAACGCCGATCATTGCGACTATAATTATGTTACTCTAACCACTATGCTACAGTGCTGCCCCACATCTTGATGTTGGTGGAGACCTAACTACAGACGATTTTGACCATGAAGAACTGAAAGTGTCTCAGAATGGAGGGTTAGACAGAGGAGCGATGGGGCATAAAATATCTTTCTGTGCTGGGGAGAGAACGGGTTACAATGCTGGCCTCTGTGGACTAGGACATGAATGGTGTTGTTGCTTGCTCTGACTGACTTGCGGTTGACAGGAAGTTTATGTTTCAGCCACTTCCTGTGCTTGGGTGGGAAATAAATCCACGTCACAGTGGGGTTACTTATATTTTTTTTTATAATTTTTCACATTTTATTCTGCAGAAGAGGTGCGTTTACGAGATTCGATGCACTCCATTAATCTTTTGCCATGACACACAGACTAAAGGGGAGCAGTTTATTGCTTTTATCTGCAGTGTTTATCAAGCAAAGACTTTGGCGACACCTTGGCTGCTCTGAGCTCTTGTGTGAGACTTTGTGGGAGACTCCTTGGCTGAAGAGCCATTCGACAGCCCATGGATAAATATCCGAAGGAGTGTCAAAGAATCATAGAGAACTACAGCACAGTACAGGCTTTTGGCCCATCTTCTCCGTGCTGAATCATTACTCTGCCTAGTCCCATCAGCACAAACCTGGGCCATAGCCCTCCCATCCACATACTTATCCAAACTTCTCTTAGAGTTAAAATTAAACTTGCATCCATCACTTCTGCCAGCAATCGCTCACCAGTCTCTGAGTGAAGAACCTCCCCCTCATGTTTTCCTTAAACATCCTTAACCTATGACCAAGTTCTAGATTCACCCAACCTCAATGGAAAAAGCCTGCTTGCATTTACCCTATCTAAACCATGCATAATTTTACATGCCTCTATCACGTCTCCCCTCATTCTCCTATGCTCCAGGGAATAAAGTCTAAACCTGTTCAACTTTTCCTTATAACTCAGCTCAAGTCCCGGCAAAATCCTTGTAAACTTTCTCTGTACTCTTTCAATCTTATTTATATCTGTCCTGTAGGTAGGTGACCAGAACTGCTGCAATACTCCAAATTAAGCCTTATCAACGTCTTCAACATAATGTCTCAACTTCTGTACTCAATACTTTGACCTATGTAAGGCCAAATGTGCCAGAAGTTTTAAGAGGGGTTTACTTAAAACTTTTCTGACACTGGGAATTAATGCTGCAGCTCAGGGGTAGTGAGGGTAAGCTAGAGGGAATTGCCTTATGGTCACGAGAAGCTTCTTGCATACAGGCATGGCTTGGCTGGCTTGGTGGTACAGTGGCTACCAGCATGACCTTACAGCTCCAGGGGATCCTGGTTCGATCTGACCTTGGGTGCTGTCCATGTGGAGTTTGCATGTTCTTCCTGTGACCACAAGGGTTTCTCCAGGCGCATTACATTCAAAATACATGCAGGTGGGAGGGATAATTGGCCCCTGTTAATTTCTCCTAGCGGCTAAAGAATCAATGGGGAGTTGATAGACATGCTTGAGGCAGAGTTGGCAGGTCACAAGGTTTTGGGAGAGGGACACAGAAAAGTTCTACCAGGAGCTGGAATGAGACAAGTAATTTTCTTCTTTTTGGTAAAAAGTGGGATTTTGAAACAGGCCAATCAGTCCCTTATGCCTACAAACCTCAGCACCACTTCCCGTACTGACTCCAAGGCATAAAAATTGTTTCTATTTACTGGCATTTAGCAAATGCCAAAACATCATCCAATACTGACTATCAGGAGGAAAGCAAGTCATCATTATCACCTGTCTGCTTCGTACTAGCTGGTGAATTTTACCATCTGTTATCTCCATGAGTAATTATAACCTACAAGCCACAGGAAATCAGAATGAAGGGCTGGTCGCCAGCTATCATCAGAAGATCAGGGACAAAGTTCTATCAGACTTTCAGCTCCATTTCTCTTGAGTCTATCTGTTATCCAAAATCCACCACCTTGATCTTAACTCAGTGAGTGAGTAATCACACCAAGAAATACTGATAAATACAAGAGATTCTGCCGATGCAGAAAATTCAGAGCAGCACACACAGAATGCTGGAGGAACTTAGCAGGTCAGGCAGCATCGATGGAGGGGAATAAAACAATTGATGATTCGGGCCAAGACCCTTCATCGGGACTGGAAGGAAAGGGGGCAAAAGCCAAATTGAGAAGGTGGGGCAAGTGGGAGGAGTAAAGCTGGCCGTGGTAGGTGAGAGGAAAGGTGGTTGGGTGGGGGAGGGGATGAAGCCAGAATCTGGGAGGTGATGAGTGGAAGAGGTAAGGGACTGAAGAGGGAATCTGATAGGAGAGGACAATGGCCCATGGAAGAAAGGGAAGGAGCAGGAGCACCAGAGGCAGGTGACAGGCAGGTGAGGAGAAGAGAAGAGGTAAGAGGGGCACCAGAATAGGGAATGGAAAATGAGGGAAGGGAGAAGGGCAGAAATAATCAGAAATTGGAGAAATTGATGTTCATGCCTTCAGGCTGCAAGCCCTTTATCTCTCCCACCTATCTCCTCCAAGCTTCTCACCTCAACACCCTCCTCCCCCTCCTCCCCCATCCACTCATGTACCCACTCTCCTGGTCTCACCCATCTCCAGCTAGCTTGTACTCCTTCCCTCCCCTCTCCTGCTGATCCTGGATTTTTCCTCCTTCCTTCCTAGTCCCGATGAAAGGACTTGGCACAGAGTATCAACAGTTTATTTCTCTCCAAAGATGCAGCCTGACCTGCTGAGTTCCTTCGGTATTTTGCGTGTGTTGCAACCAATATTGATAAATCAATATTGATAAAACCCACGTAAGAATAGACCCCCCCCGCCCCCCCCCCCCCACCGTCCAGCATCTCCTACGCTCCTCTCAGTGAGTTACTTTGTGTCAGGTTGGGTGCCAGCTGGATGCAGTTCAGATGAGGGATTTCTCTACCTGCTTTTATTTTGGGGTTTGCAATAACGGGAGTGTTATGAATCATTAGATGGCTGAACCATTTATAGACGACTGGAGTGTATTAGAGCAGGGTTGGGAGTTTCCAGCGGAGATCTTTGAGGTACTCCAGACCTCCACCTCTCACTCGGTTTTGGCCACATTAGATTGGTATTAGGATTGGTTTATTATTGTCACATGTACCAAGATACAATGTAAAACTTGTTTTGCAGGATCATTACACAAAGCATTAAGCGGGAATAAGGCAAAACTATGACAATGTAGAAGCTACCAAAGAAGTGCAGTGCAGGTAAATGACAAAGTGCGAGATCACAACAAGGTAGGCTGCGAGGCCGAGAGTCCACGTCATTGTACAAAAAGTCCCCTCCTTTACTCCCTGTATACCCATGACTGTGTTGCCACCCACAGCTCTAATCTGCTAATTAAATTTGCCAGCGACACTACATTGATTGGCCTCATCTCAAACAATAACAAGATAGCCTACATGGAAGTAGTCATCTCTCTGACACAGTGGTGTCAAGAAAACAACCTCTCCCTCAAAGTCGCAAAACCAAAGGAGCTGGTTGTGGATTACAGGAGGCATGGAGACGGGCTAACCCCTATTGACATCAATGGATCTGGGGATGAGAGGGTAAACAGCTTTAAGTTCCCCAGCATCCACATCACCGAGGACTTCACATGATCTGTACACACCAACTTTGTGGTAAAAAAAGGCACAACAGTGCCTCTTTCACCTCAGATGGTTGAGGAAGTTTGATGTGGGCCCCCAAATCCTAAAGACTTTCTACAGGGGCACAACTGAGAGCATCCTAACTGGCTGCACCACTGCCTGGTATGGCGACTGTACCTCCCTTAATTGCAGGATTCTGCAGAGAGTGGTGCGGACAGCCCAGCACATCTGTAGGTGTGAACTTCCTGTGATTCAGGACATTTACAAAGACAGGTGTGAAAAAAGGGCCCATAGGATCTTTGGGGACCCGAATCACCCCAACCACAATCTATTCCAGCTGCTACCATCCGGGAAATGATATCACAGCATTAAAGCCAGAACCAACAGGCCATCAGACTGATTAACTCACGCTGATTTGAGTGTATTCTATGTTACATTGACTGTTCTATTTATTATAAATTATAAACTACTATGATTGCACATTGCTCATTTAGATGGAGACGTAACGTGAAGATTTTTACTCCTCATGTATGTGAAGGATGTAAGTAAAAAAGTCATTTCAATTCAATTCAAGAGCATGGGCTTTCAGGCTTTTGTATCTTCTTCCAGTGGGAGAGGAGAGAGGAGAGAAAGTCCAGAGTCTTTGATTATGCTGTCTGCTTTACTGAGACAGTCAGAAGTCTAGACAGAGTCCATGGAGGAGATCATGTGTCAAACTCCAGATTTAAATCAAAGTGGGCAAGGTTATGACTCAGGAAAGGCTTGCCTTCCTGTCTGCAGGACCTTAGCTCCTCCCACACCACAGAAGTCAGTAACTCATCGCAAGCAAGTGCATTGACGTCACACTGATTCTGACATACGACCTCAAGGTGATGGTAAAGAGAGATTAAAGTTCAGAGGATGATTGGTCTGGGCCATGTTGACAATAAACCAGTCACTTTCTTTAAACATTGCACATGTATTTTCATTATTTACAATATAAATTCTAATCTCTCATTTACAATGGAAATCACCTATGTAAACATGTCATTGTGGTTATGCTTTTTATCCTTCAGCTGGGTTTAGGGCAAAATTATAAGGTGAATATTGTAGATTATAACAGTAAAAATGCTGTATAATCTGAACATTTTGTGAGGGAACTGTCTCTACTATGAGAGAGTCAGTAGCCAAATATCTAAGATTATTGGCAAGACAGCCAATGAGGAAATAAAGAGATGCTTTGTTTTTGTTCAGTGTGGCATGATCTGGATTGCATTGCTTGAAAGTGACGTGAAAGCAAACTTAGTGGTGTCTTCTTAAAAATTAACTTGGTGCTTGCAAGGTTATAGAAAAGTCTGGCCAGTACAAAGTCTGAAGTGCTGAATGGTCTATCGCTGTAGAGGTACTATCCAATAAGAAATGCCAGTGGCCCATTTTGAGCCGGGCACTTTCCTGATATGAGGTTGTCATCAGGAATCAGGTCGGGAATCACTGGTCAATAACTCCCACCATTCCTGTAGGAAAGCCAGTTGTAAATCCCATTTATTCTCCAATGCGCTCAGAGCTGAGATCTCCCTGCTCAGGTACGAGTTGTACTTTGAGCAATGCAGAGACTGAACAGGGTCAAACCAAGTTAGGAAACAACCATGTGGGTGAGAGTCACATCACTAAGCGAAGAGAACGCAATCATCTCCAGTAAACCACTTGATGCCTCTTAACTGGGGCTCCTAAACGCTTGTGTTTATTGTTAGTTATATTTTCTGTAAACCGTTAATTCTTGATTATGTTTCACTGCTGAATAGATAATTATAGGGCACACACAATAATAATTAACAATTTTGATCTGAAGTTTGTAAAAAATTCTCAGCAAAGTGCAGTGCCTCAGAAATCTGCCTGTTAAGCGGGAGACATTTCCTTCTGCATCTGTTGCCATTCTTAGAGGGTGTTTTGCTATTAATAATGGGTCTGGCACATTGTTGTCAAACAGAGCTAATTGTCTGCTGATTTGCTAATTAATTTATTGTTGGAACTAAGGTCCCAATCACATGGGGGGTTTTACTCTATTTTAACTGAAATGAGAACTTATTGAAATGCAAGTATCCGGCTACAGAAATTACTCACATCTCTCCCACCACCAGACACCATCATCCGCCCCACCACCGGCACTGTCCAGGAACCTCAGATTATGCTGTAAAGTCCTTAGTTCCACTTTCATAAGAATTAGGAGCAGGAGTAAGCCATCTGGCCCACTGACTCTGCTCCACCATTCAATAAGTTCGTGGTTGATCTGTCTGTGGATTCAACTCCACCTACCTGCATTTCCCCATAAAATTTAAACCCCTACTGTGCAAAAACCTACCTAAATGTGTCTTAAATATATTTAATGATGCGACCTCTACTGCTTCAATAGGCTGAAAATGCCACAAAACTCTCTGGGAAAAGCAGTTCCCCCTCATCTCCATCCTAAATCTGCTTCCCAAAATCTTGAGACAATGTCCCCTAGTTCAAGTCTTGCCTACCAATGGAAATAAATTTCCTGCCTCTGTCTTACCTATCCCTTTCCGAGTTTTATATGTTTCTGTAAGATCCCCTCTCATTCTTCTGAATTCTATAATGTTTTCCCAGGTGACTCAATCTCCCTTCATCTCGGAAATCAACCTGCTGAACCTCCTCTGCACCACCTCTAAAGCCTTCCAAATATTTCCAGGTCTTTTGTCAATCTTATGTCAGAAAGTGTCACCGAGTTTTTGGAGGCAAGTATGTCATCATAGAGTCCAGTAAGTTTCTACACAGGTGCCATGGAGAGCATTCTAACTGGTTGCAACATGACCTGGCATGGAGGGACCACTGCGCAGGATCGAAAAAAGTTGCAGAGGATTATAAACTCAGCCAGCTGCATCATGGGTACTAGCCTCTCCACCATCGAAGCCTCAAAAAGATGGCATCTATCATGCAGGATCCCCTCCATCCACTATTACCATCAGAGAAGAGGAACAAGAGCCCAAAGACACACACTCAATGTTTTAGTAACAGCTTCTTCTCCTCCACCATCAGATTTATGCACAGTCAGTGAACCCATGAATACTACTTCACTACTTTTGATCTTTTTTTCACTACTCATTAGATTTTTTATACTTTTTTTCTGTAATTTATAGTACATTTTATGTATTACACTGTTCTGCTGCCACAAAACAACAAATCGCATGACATATGTTTGTGACAATAAACTTTATTCTGATTGACTGGCCCAGACTATCTTTTCTCTCTTCAATTATACAACACATTCTCCCCCATTCCTCCCATCCACTTGAACTTTCTCCTAGTCACCTCTTTCTATCCATCTGCAAGGTGTATTGCTTCAGAAGGTCTGAGAGGGTGCCTGCCCCCTGTCCATTCACAGGCAAAGTCCTCCCTACCACTGAGCACATCTAGAAAGTGCGCTGCCACAAGAAAGCAGCGTCCATTGGGGAAGTCCACCCACAAAGCCGTGATCTCTTCTCATTGCTGCCTTCAGGAAGGAGGTACAGGAGTTTAGGTCCCACCCCACCGGGTTCAGGAACAGTTAATAGCCTGCAGCCATCAGGCTGCTGAACCAGCGTGGACATCTTCACTCACCACAAAGGTGATTATTGAACCCAGCCTTTGGACTCACTTTCAAGACCCTACAACTCATGTTCTCAGTTTTTTTTTAATTTATTTATTATTTATTTATTTATTTATTTATTTGTTTATTTGTTTGTTTGTTCCTTTTGTATTTTCACAATCTATCAGTTTTTGCCTGTGTGTAGTTTTTCATGGATTCTGTTGCACTTCTTTGTTCTACTGTGAATACCTGCAAGAAAATGAATCTCAGTGTAGTATTTGGTGACATATACGACTTTGATAATAAAACTAACTTTGAACTTTGATTCCTTTTTCTGTCTTCTACCTGCTGGGAGAAGATGCAGGAGCTTGAAAGGCCGCACGACGAGACTCAAGAACAGCTTCTTCCCCTCTGCTGTCAGACTTTTGAACGCGTCATCTCTCTCTCAATCCTTCCGATTGAGCTGCCAAGTTCTCCGACTCTCAGCTCCAACTTTTCCAGTTATTCCATTCTTGTCACTTCACGACTTTAAGTTGCGCTACAATCTTTGTGCTATTCTATTTATTTTGTGCTCACCATTGTATTTATTATTGCACTGATATATTGTTTACTCTGAGAAATTCACACAAGCAAGGAATATCGCTTTACCCTGATGTATATAACAATAAACTAATCTGCATCTGAGTCATATCATCACCATCTTTCTCATTAATTGTTCTTTGCACTTTTTATTTATTTTTAGATTAGATTCAGATTTTTACCAGTTCTCTGCGGTCATTTTGGTAGCAGTATACATTCCACTTCAAGCCAATGTCAATCAGGCTTTAGATGATTTGAGCAATGGGATCAGCAAGCACAAAACAGTGCATCCTAACACCTTCACCATCGTTTTGGGGGATTTTAATCAGGCCAGTCTGAAAAAAATCACTAAGCAATTACCACCAACAGATCACTTGCAATACCAGAGAAAACAACACACTGGACCATTGCTACACCACCATCAAAAATGCCTACCATGCTATTCCACGCCCTCACTTTGGGAAGTCTGATCACCTGGCTGTATTTCTACTCCCTGAGTATAGGCAGAGACTGAAGACTGCAGCACCAGTTGTGAGGACCAAGAAGGTTTGGACAAGGGAAGCACAGAAGCAACTACAGGACTGCTTTGAATCGGTGGACTGGACTGAGTGCAAGAATTCATCTTCGAACCTGGATGAGTTTGCTCCTTCCTTTTTACCCTATCCCTAATTTATTTATTTATTTAATTATTTTCTCTCTTTCCCTCTCACAATAACTCCTTGCCTGTTCTCCGGCTTCCTCTGGTGCTCCCCTCCCCCTTTCTTTCTTCCAAGGCCTTCCGTCCTATGATACTCCCCCTTCTCCAGCCTTGTATCCCTTTTGCCAATCAACTTCCCAGCTCTTGGCTTCATCCCTTCCCCTCCTGTCTTCTCTTATCATTTTGGGTCTCCCCCTCCCCCTCCCACTTTCAAATCTCTTACTATCTCTTTTTTCCATTAGTCCCGATGAAGGGTCTGGACCCAAAACATTGACTGTACTTCTTCCTATAGATGCTGCCTGGCCTGCTGCGCTCCACCAGCATTTTGTGTGTGTTGCTTGAGTGTGCTGCAGTTGTTACTGACTTCATTAAAACCTGTGTGAATGAGTGTGTGCCTACAAAGACTTACTGTACATTCACAAACCAAAAGCTGTGAATAAAACAGGAGGTACATCGTCTGCTGAAGACTAGATCTGTGGCATTCAAGTCTGGCGACCCAGCCTAAACCTGAAAACAAGTATGATTTGCAGAGGGCTATTTCAAGGTCGAAGGGACAATTTTGAATGAGGCTAGAGGTGACATCAGATGTGCAACAACTCTGGCAGGGTTTGCAAGACATTACTTCCTACAAAGTGAAGCCCAATAGCATGAATGGCAGTGATGCTTCACTACCAGATGAACTTAACGCCTTCTATGCCCACTTTGAAAGGGAGAATATAACTACAGCTGTGAAGATCCCTGCTGCACCTGATGACCCTGTGATCTCTGTCTCAGAGGCTGTCTTTAAAGAGAGTGACCCTCACAAGGTGGAAGGTCCCAATGGTGTACCTGGTAGGGCTCTGAAAACCTGTGCCAACCAACTAGCAGGAGTAGTCAAAGATATTTTCAACCTCTCACTGCTATGGGCAGAAGTTCCCACTTGCTTCAAAAAGGCAACAATCATACCAGTGCCTAAGAAGAATAATGTGGGCTGCCTTAATGACTATCACCCGGTAGCACTCACATGTACAGTGATGAAATGTTTTGAGAGTTGGTCATGACTAGACTGAACTCCTGCCTCAGCAAGGACCTGGATCCACTGCAATTTGCCTATCGCCACAATAGGTCAACGGCAGATGCAATCTCAATGGCTCTGCACACGGCTTTAGACCACCTGGACAACACAAACACCTACGTCAGGATGCTGTTCATCGACTATAGCTCAGCATTTAATACCATCATCCCCACAATCCTGATTGAGAAGCCGCAGAACCTGGGCCTCTGTACCTCCCTCTGCATTTGGATCCTCGACTTCCGAACTGGAAAACCACAATCTGTGCAGATTGGTGATAACATCTCCTCCTCGCTAACGATCAAAACTGGCGCACCTCAGGGGTGTGTACTTAGCCCACTGCTCTAATCTCTGTATACCCATGACTGTATGGCTAGGCATAGCTCAAATTCCATCTATAAGTTTTCTGATGATACAACCATTGTTGGTAGAATCTCAGATGGTGATGAGAGGGCACACAGGAGTGAGATATGCCAACTTGTGGAGTGGTGCCACAGCAACAACCCGGCACTGAACGTCAGTAAGACAAAAGAACTGATTGTTGACTTCCGGAAGGGAAAGACAAAGGAACACATACCAATCCTCACAGAGGGATCAGAAATGGAGAGAGTGAGCAGTTTCAAGTTCCTGGGTATCAAGATCTCTGAGGATCTAACCTAGTCCCAACATATTGATGTAGTCATAAAGAAGGCAAGACAGCGGCTATACTTCAGTAGGAGTTTGAAGAGATTTGGCACGTCAACAAATACACTCAAAAACTTCTATAGATGTACCGTAGAGAGCATTCTGACAGACTGCATCACTGTCTGGTATTGGGGGGCGGGGGGGCTGCTACTGCACAGGGCCGAAAGAAGCTGCAGAGGGTTGTAAATTTAGTCAGCTCCATCTTGGGTACTAGCCTACAAAGTACCCAGGACATTTTCAAGGAGCGGTGTCTCAGAAAGGCAGCGTCCATTATTAAGGATCTCCAACACCCAGGGCATGCCCTTTTCTCACTGTTACTATCAGGTAGGAGATACAGAAGCCTGAAGGCACACACTCAGCGATTCAGGAACAGCTTTTTCCCCTCTGCCATCCAATTCCTAAATGGACATTGAACCCTTGGACACTACCTCACTTTTAATATATTTTATTCCTCTTTTGCACAAGTTTTAATCTATTCAATATATGTATACAGTAACTGATTTATTTATTTTTTATTATTATTATTTTACTTTGTTTTTTTCTTCTATATTATGTACTGCGTCAAACTGCTGCTGCTAAGTTAACAAATTTCACGTCACATGCTGGTGATAATAAATCTGACTCTGAGGTTTATTTATCACCTGTACACTGAAACATACAGTGAAATGCATCGTTTGCCAAGGGTGTGCGGGGGTGGGGGGGCAGCCTGCAAGTGTCGCCACACATTCTGGTGCCAGCATTCTTATATGTAACTTTACTGTACTGATGCCACATAATAACAAATTTCACAACATACATCAGTGATCATAAACCTGATTCTGACTCTGCTTCTGCTCTTGAAGCCCATTCTGTAGTTCCAGGTCAGATTGTCTCCTTATCATTTCACCCACCTCCTTCATTGTTATAAAACCCAGTCCTCCCCACTCTATTTAAACACCCTGAAACTCCTTTCTTCCGAGATGTCGATTGCTGTCAGCCTGATTGTCTTCCTGCCCTCAGGGTGTGAGAAGCCCTGTCAAGATAGGTAATTATTGCCAAACCCTCATTACCCTTAGGCACTGCTGATCTTCAGAGGTGGACAGGAACCGGGAATGGAGTGTGGTACTCAGCTCCGGTGTGGGTCCCCTTTGATTCCTGGATGAGACAGTCATCCATTGACCAGAGTTGGAGTAAGGTTAGCCAACACTCCTTGAACGAGTGGAGAGAAAATGTCACTGATTTGTATAAACTTACCAGAAGGACTGCCAGGGGAGAGGGTGTTTCTTTTAGCAGGAATGTGGAAGCAGAGACATGGATTGAGGATAAGGGTCTGGGTGAGTAGGACTGGGAGAAAATATTTTTTTTAGTATTTTTTTTTCAAAGCTTTGGGCAACTACCCCAGGAGGCTGTGTTTGTTCAAAGCTGAGATTCTTAGCCTGGTAGATACAAAAAGGATTAGGATTAGAGTAAAACCTGTGGGTGACTCCCCTTTTAACCCTTCTGTTCTCCTCACCTGGCTATCACCTCACTCTGGTGCCCCTCCTCCTTCACTTTCTCCCATGGTCCACTCACTTTTCCAATCAGGTTCCTTCCTCTCCAGCCCTTTACCTTTCCATCTCCCAGTTTCTCACTTCATCCCCCCCACAACACACCCTCCTTCCCTCCCTCATCTTGTTTTACCTATCGCCTGTCAGCTTGTACTTCTTCTCCTCCACCCGCCTTCTTATTCTGGCTTCTTCCCCCTTCCATTCCAGTCCTGATGCAGGGTCTCAGCCCACAATTTCAACTCTTGATTTCCCTCCATGGGTGCTGTCTGACTTGCTGAGTTCCTCCGGCATTTTACGTGTGTTACTCTGGATTTCCAGTATCTGCAGAATCTCTTGTGTTAATGATTCTGATTCTGATTCAGAACAGACGATTGGTGAGAATGTCAAGATATTCTTGTGGTAATGAGATCAACAATACATCATTGATAAAAGAGCCTCTTACAATAGGAAATAATTAACATTGTTCACAAAATGGCAGCAATAGCAACATTAAGGAGAAATCTGAGAAATTTGAAAGGAGCAATCATTCCATAAAGCATTTCAGCAAGCAAGCCTGTATCAAAGAGTGAGTCTCACTGACACAGAAAGGTCAACATCCCTTCCCTATGTAGCCCCACAATGATAACGAGTTGGTGAAGAGATACTGTGGTACTGAGAAAATAATACTTTCCCCTCTCCCCTCACCACACGTCCCACCTACACGTTAGATTAACTCAAATCCACAGTTCTGGGGAGATAGAAGCCAGCAAAGAGGAAACTGGGGCAAGCCTGTGTCAAGCTAACCCCCTCCCCTCACACACCCTTCCTGACTGTACAGGGCATGGATGAAGGTGGAGGCAGTTTACCTTGGCAAGGAGTTGGGATGGGGAGCTGGGGCTAAAACAAAGAGAAGGCTGAATGTACAAGACACAGCCATAGCAGTGACGTGGCCCACTGAGATGGGGACCACATTCCTCTTGTTGTGAGGACTGGTGAAGGACGCCACTGTAGCCACAGCAAGCCGGCATCCTATTTTGCAATCACAACCTTTATGCATGAATCCTTGGTTGGATCTTCTCACATCCAGCAATCCCACATGCTAGGTTAACTTCAGTACTTTCTCCCAGACTAACCTTTGGTTAAATTCATTGATGGCTAATTGTGTCCATGTGACCATCCAGGATCATTTACAAAACACCATTTTTATTCTCCCCGTCAGCTCTCACCAGACCTTGTAATGTACTGCACTCAGGACAATGCTCAGGGCAATTAATCCTCTTACCCCTATTTCTTTGGCAACCTGAGAACCAGGGTATACCCAGACCATTGAAAGGAGAACGTCTCTCCAGGTTCCTGTTTGCTCTAATCTCTTACAAAATTTGTGCATAATTTATGCTTAACTTATATATTTCTTGTGAATGTTGTGTGTCAGATACTGTGCCTGTGATGCTGCTACAAGAGAGGCTTTTATTGCACCCATGCCAACATATACTTGTGTGTTTGACAATAATCTCCACTTTGACTTTGATTTTGAACCCAAACCTCTCCTAGACGCACCGTGCCTTCTGGACCAAGTATATCCACCATCTTTCCCTGAGACTAGCCACTGTGTGACTCTGGGCCCATGGTAATGTGGCTGGATAGCTCTATTTGTCACATCTACATCGAAACTTGCAACTTTTGCATCAAGTCAAATCAGTGAGGGATTGTGCTGGGCATGTATTGCCACACTTCTGTGACAACATAGTCTGCCCACATCTCACTAACCATAACACTAACCCTATGTCGTTGAAGTGTGGGAAGAAACCGGAAAAAAAAAACCATGTGGTCACAGGGAGAACATACCATCTTCTTACAGTCAGAAGTGGGAATTGAACCCCAGTCGGTGATCACTGGCTGCCACTGTAAAGCAATCTGCTAACTGCTACACTACCGTACTGCTCCCAGTGTGTAGATTTTTGTGGTTGAGACTTGGTCCCCCAATCTGAAGCTAAACCCAGCATCTGGACCATATTCTATTAGGGAATGTGAAGGAAGCTTGACCCAAAAGCAGAATACCAGAGAAAAATTAGTGATGAACAATCACTTTAATATTAGACTGCAAAAATATTGTACCATGAGGAGAGACAAATCAAGAGAGAACGGATACTGAACATCACAGGCAACAAGGTCACTGAAGACGAGGAGCAACTGATTGAGGCTGGCTGGTTCAGTGGGTGAACAAAGATTGTGGATGAGGGCTGGGTTTAAATAGGCTGCAGGTGATGAATTGGAAACCAGTGGCAGGTGACTCCTGTTAGATGGGTGGAGATGGGAGGTACCTGCCTGTGCAGGCCTGACAGGACCCACTGCACCACTTCCTAAGACCGTCATCCGATGGCCCAGAGCAATCCGGTTGGGATCGGTGGAACTCCTCAATGAATGATGAGTCCAAAATGAAACTGGACGGCATCCAAGACCTCTCCTCTGGGTTGTACCCTTCCCAATCAACCAGGCACTGCACACCCCATCCAGGATGATGCAATTCCAACAACTGGTGAATCGTGCACACTGGATCACCTTCCACCATCCTAGGTTCCAGAGGTGCAGGCTCAGGTAGGTTGAGTGGTCCATGGAATCTGGGCTATGGTAATTGATGCAATGGGTGACCTTGAAGGGACCAATGAACTGAAGCAAAATTTTGCAGGAGTCAGTGTGCTGGGGCAGATCATGGGTGGACAGCTAGAAACGGTATCCAGCCTAGAGTAGTCTGGCTGAGTGCTGGTTGATCTGGTGGCAGTAGATGCAGTTGGCAGCTAGGATGGCCCTCCATGCCTTCTTTCAAGCATTCTAGCAGGGGCAAACCAGGGCCCTGGCAGATTGGACCTCCACTGTTGGTTCCTTCGTGGGGAACCACAGGGGCTGGTAGCCATGAAACAGTTCAAAGGGTGATATACCCGTGGTAGAGGAAGTGTGTACAGCTCAGCCCAGAGCAGATACTTCTTTCATGTGGGAGAGACTGAGGTGGCAAAGCATCACAGAAACTTCTCCACCAGCTGATCGGCTCCTTCTGGTTGCCAGAGGACAAACTCACTGAGGTGCGGAGAAGGGAGCAGAGGGCTCGCTAGAGGCGGGAGACGAATTGTGTGCCCCAGTCCAGCACAAAGTCCTGAGGGAAGCCATGGAGGAGAACTACACATTATACAACCAGGTCCACCATCTCAGCATCTGACTGAAGTATGGGGAGGGAAATGATGTGGGCCGCCTTGGAGAACCAGTCCACCACTGACATGACCATGGCCCCATTGGAAGGTGGCAAACCCATGACAAAATCCATGGCGATGTGAAACCACAAGCATCGAGGGACAAGTAGGAGCTGTAGGAGCTCAGAAGGCTGCTGCTGAAGGAAATGGACTGGGCACATTGATGGCAGGCAGAGATGACCTTATGTACATCTGCGATCATGGTAGGACACCAGAACCGTTGTCACAGAAAATCCAGAGTCCATCATGTGCCTGGATAGCCAGACCCGGGTGAGGAGTGGGCCCATTGGAGTGTGTCAGAGCTCACGGCCACTGGTCATCTCGTGTGTTGACTGAAGCAGACTCGTGCTGTAGGGTCTGGCGCATCTTGTTCTCAAGATCCCAGCCAATCAGGGTGACGATCTGCCAGGATGGAGTAATGGGCTTAAGGGGTCGATCTCCATTTCAGCTGGGTTGACCTGCCTTGACCAGACATCACCCTAATGTTCTCGGAGCTGAGTTGGTAGGAGATTGTGAAGTTGAATTGCTCGAAGAAGAGGCCCAGCGAGCCTGATGTGGGTTGAGTTGGTGGGTCTCTTGTATGGATATGAAGTTCTGGTGATCAGTCCAGATCAGGAAGGGCTCAGGATTCCCATCAGCCAAGGTGTATATTGCTTGAAAGCCCATTTAGTGGTGAGTCACTCCCTGTCTCCTACTCCATAACGGCACTGTGTAGAGCTGCACTTGACAAGGAAAAGGCACAAGGGGTTGTATTCTCGTCTGGTCCTCAGTGGGTGAGGATGGCCTCAATGACCATGTCAGATATATCCACCTCTACCAAAAGGTCCAGAGGGCTTCAGATGGTGGAGAATGGAAGCGGGGATGAAGTGCTCCTTAGAAGTATGGTCTATGGTAGCAGATATGGTTACTCATGAGGAAGGTGAGGAAGGAAAGCACATGAGGCCATTCAACAATAGTGTGCACTTTCTCTGGCTTCATAGTTATACCTTGAAGGAAGGACTTGACTGAGGTGTGGAACAGGCACTTTTCTAACTTGCAGTAGGTGCTTAAGGACTGAGTGGGCTTGACATTTGTGTTCTTGGGGGTTCTTGGAGAAGATGAGGAAGTCCTCGAGGTAGATGAATACATTCCTGTATAGCACGTCTCAGAGGATATCATTAATCAAGGCTTGGAAAGTGGCTGGACTGTTGGAAAGTCCAAAAGGCATCATCAAGTATTTGTAGTGGTCAGTGGTGTTATGAACGCTGCATACTACTCATCCCACGGGTGGATACGAATCGGATTGTACGTGCTCCAGAAATCCGGTTCGGAGAAGATCTGGACCCCACAGAGTCTGGATATGAGGTTCTGTTTCCAATCAAGGGAAAAGGGTAGCAGTACTTAATGGTGATTCTGTTGCATCCACGGTAGTCAATGCAGGGACAAAGACCCCCATTTTCTTTTTGACAAGATGATTCCTGCACCGGCTGGGTACTGCGATGGACAACTGAGGCTGTGCTGCAGTGCTTGTGTCGCAGAGGGAAGAGGGAGAACTGATAACTGCGGGGCAGGGTGGTGCTCAGGAGGAGGTCGATCATTCAGTCATGTGGACTCTGAGGTGGCAGAGTGCTGGCTTCCCTTTTACTGAAGACGATGGCTTGTTCGTGGTATTCCTGTGTGAGTCCGTGAGGTCGAGGATTTCCTACGTCTCCAGGATTTACCGAGGTTTCAGGCAAGATGGTCACCAACTCAGCAGTGAAGCAGATGATCAGGCAAGGTGAGCGTCATGAGTGAAGAGTCAGATATAACTCAAGATGAGCGGTTGGGGGAGTTGATCGGGATGAATTGAATGGACTTTGGGTGCTCCCAAATGTTCATGTGCACAGGCCATGTGTGCCCTCTGACCATCGCAAACCTCAAGGGACAACCGTCAATGGCCGTGATGCAGAAAGAGTGAAAGATAGGCTCAGTGGGAAGTTCAAGCTGCAAACGCAGAGCCCGGTCCCGAAAGTTGCCTGCTGTGCCCGAATCGAACAGAGACTCTTTTGCACGTAGAACTGTCAGTGTGGCGGAGGAGGGCAGAAGGAGTGCATCGGGCTATGGTGCTGGAATGAGAAGCCAGGGCAGCTTACCACATAGAAGGCCCTTCATATCTACCTAGTGGCACTGTTTCCTTGATGCATTTGATTTGTTGGTAATTGGCCTCTCTGCAGTAGGCATGTAAGTTGCTTCTAAATCAATGCCCACGCTCTTGGGGCATTAAAGGAGCTCTCTGTATTGGCATGGATTCTGGAGTCATTGCTGAGGAAGGTTCTGCAGGCCAAAGTAGTTCTGGGGGTCCAGCTAATGGGCTGGAGGGTGATTCCATAAGACACTTGTCAATACGGAGGGCCAGAGTGATGAGCTTTTTTGAAGTCAGTGGGCATCTCCTGGGTAGACAACTTGTTTTTCAAGTGCTCCAAGCAGCTGTGATGGTAATGGGCCAGAGCTCTTGCACATTCCAGCTGCTCTCTGCCATGAGGGTCCTCAATTCCATGGTGTAACACAACACTGAACATGAACCTTGACGCAGGCAAAGTATCTTATTCACCTCCTGTCCTCCACATCCAGGATGGTCGAAAACCCACACATCACAGTTGTGAAATGAGTGTCTTATTGTCCCAGTTGGCCCAGGTCAGAGTATTCCCAATCAAGAGAGTGATGACGAAGGCACCTTGGCTTGGTCTGTAAAACACAGAGATGCTGGAGCTCAAAGTGTAAGATGCACTGGGATAAGAAGTGAAGTATCGTGTTGGGGATCCATTGAAGCATTCACGCACTGGAATCTGGGGTCCAAGGGAGGAGGTTAACTGGCACAGAGTGACTATATTGAGACAGAAAGTTAGTTGAGAGGGACAAGCTGACGGTCAGTGGTATCCTGCTGCTTCCGGATCGTGTGGTGATGTCAATGGATGACATCCTTTAAGCAAGCAATCTTCGCTTGGTTCATCCAAGCTGTCAGGAAATGCAGATGAGGCTTGACCCAAAAGCAAAACAGTGGAAATGAATCAGTTGCAAATGATAACTTTAATAGTAGACGGCAAAAAAAAAGTTTAAAGGGGCCACATACTGAGAGAGAACAGATACTAAACAACACAGGCAACAAGGTAACTGAAGAGTAGGAGCAACTGGCTGAGAATGGCTGGTTCAATGGGTGAACAAGAGCTGTGGACGAGAGTTGGGTTTAAATAGGCTGCAGGTGATGAGTTGGTCATGAGTGGCAGGTGACTCCTTTTAGCTGGGTGGAGACTCAGAGCTACCTACCTGTCCAGGCATGACACATTCCTGCTTGAACCCAGAAGGTGTCCACACTGAGCACTGGTGAGGAGAAAAACTGACAAAAAATTACAAACCTGGCCACCTAACTCAGCCCTGCGAGGGCCCCAGGGAAACTCACTCTTTAATCGAGACCAGTTTGAGAGCTCAGTTACTATCCTCTAGCAGCATCGCATAAAACAGGTGTAGAAAGTGGCAGAGAAAAAGCTGGAACCTTACGTTTAGGTACCCCACCTGTCCTGTGGCCTGGCTGGAGCTATCAGAGCAGATCAGCTGCACAAATTCTTTCAGGGGATCCTGGCTGGTGTGGTGGTGGTAGCGGATGGTTGGGTGGGCGAAGTAAGGACTTGGCTGCTGGATGATGGAGGACGATGGGAAGTGGATTGCCGAGGCTGGTGCACGAGGGCTTCCTGTGGGTACATTTCAAAAAGAGAAGGAAGAAGCAGTCATAACCTCATGTGTGGCATCACACAGTGTTCACAGATACAAGAAATGAAAGGGAACCAGTTACGGACTACACTCATTGACCACATTATTAAGTACACCTGTACATCTAGACACCCGCCAGTTAATGCAAATGCCTAATCAGTCACTCATGTGTCAGTAACTCAAAGCCTAAAAGCATGCAGGCATGGCCAAGATATTCAATTGTTCAGACCAAACATCAGAATGGAAGGAGATGTGATCTAGGTGACTTAGATAGGAGGTACCTAATAAAGTGGCCTCTGAGTGTAAATCTTTCAACATTGAAGTCAGCAAGGGCCGATGAGACGTCTTGCCTCTCCCCATTTTACCCAACCATGTGGTTTAAAACTGTTTGCATAACACCACCTTGCACATTGGTTGTTTGTTAGTCTTTGTTATTTATAGTTTTTCATAAATACTATAGTATTTATTTATTTTCCTGTAAATGCCTGCGAGAACTCATATCTCATGGTAGCATATGGTGACACATTACACATTTTGATCATAAATTAACTTTGAGCTTTTAAACAAAGGTTTCTCTTTTCTTCTGCCCAAGAAACTGACTTCTCGCTGTTGTCACTCTACTGAGCAAACTGGAAAACAACAGGGATTGGAGATGGTGGTATAAGGTTGGTATCAATGGGATGAGTTTGATCCAACTGGCAAACAACTAGGCACATTAGTTACACAAAATAATCTGCAGATGCTGGGGTCAAACCAACACTCACAACACACTGGAGGAACTCAGCAGGTCAGGCAGCATCTGTGGAAACGATGACTCACAAGTGAAGTGTTGCCCTCACCCACATCTCCTCCATTTCCCACACTTCGGCCCTCACCCCATCCTCCCGCCAACACAACAGGGACAGAGTTCCCCTTGTCCTCACCTACCACCCCACCAGCCTCCGGATCCAGCACATTATCCTTCGCAACTTCCACCACCTTCAACAGGACCCCACCACTAAGCACATCTTTCCCTCTCCACCCCTCTCCACTTGCCACAGGGATCAGACCCTCCGCGACTCCCTGATCCACAAGTCCCTCTCCATGGATCTCCCACCTGGCACTTATCCCTGTAAGCGTAAGTGCTACACCTGTCCCTACACCTCCTCTCTTGCTACCATTCAGGGCCCCAAACAGTCCTTCCAAGTGAGGCGACGCTTCACTTGTGAGTCTGCTGGGGTCATCTATTGCATCCGGTGCTCCCAGTGCAGCCTCCTCTACATCAGTGAAACCCGACGCAGATTGGGGAACTGCCTCGTCGAGCACCTCCGCTCCGTCCGCCACAACAGACAGGATCTCCCAGTAGCCACCCACTTCAACTCTGCTTCCCACTCCCATTCAGATATGTCCATACATGGCCTCCTCTACTGCCATGATAAGGCTAAACTCAGGTTGGAGGAGCAACACCTCATATACCGTCTAGGTAGTCTCCAGCCCCTTGGTATGAACATAGAATTCTCCAACTTTCAGTAATTCCCTCCCCCTCCCTTCCCCCATCCCAGTTTCACTCTGCCCCCTCCCCCAGCTGCCTACCACCTCCCTCATGGTTCCGCCTCCTTCTACTACCCATTGTGTTTTCCCCTATTCCTTCTTCACCTTTCCTGCCTATCACCTCCCTGCTTCCCCTCCCCCACCCCTTTATCTTTCCCCTTACTGGTTTTTCACCTGGAACCTACCAGCCTTCTCCTTCCCACCTTCTTTATAGGGCCTCTGCCCCATCCCTCTTCAGTCCTGACGAAGGGTTCCGGCCCGAAACGTTGACTGATCGTTTCCACGGATGCTGCCCGACCTGCTGAGTTCCTCCAGCGTGTTGTGAGTGTTGCTAGGCACATTAGTTTAAGTCCATTTTTCAGGATCTGGCATTATGATTTAGTTGAGTATTTATTGCCCTTATTGTCTTTGAGGGTGTGAGCTACCATCCGGTATCATTGGTTCTCAGCTTGTAGTTTCTATTGACTTTTAACACCTGTATTGTGAATGGTAATTGATCTTGCAAGTAAGGAATTCAAACATATAGAGTTTACCAAATGGTCAATAGATAGAGCTAAGGAACTGCAAGGGTAAAAAGACCCTGATGGGAGATATATACAGATCCCCAAACAGTAATAATGATGTGGTCTACAAATTACAATGGGAGATAGAAAATGCATGCCAGAAGGGCAATGTTACAATAGTCACGGGAGATTTCAATATGCAGGTAGATTGGGAAAATCGGGTTGGAGCTGGATTCCAAGCAGGGAAATTTCTAGAATGCATACGAGGTGGCTTTTTAGAGCAGCTGGTGGTTGAGCCCACTAGGGGATCAGTTATTCTGGACTGGGTGTTGTGCAAAGAACTGGAGTTGACTAGAGAGCTTAAGGTAAAAGAACCCTTATGGGAAGTGATCATAATATGAGAAGGAGAGTTAAAGTCAGATGTATCAGTATTACAGTGGAGAAAAGGGAATTACAGAAGCGTGAGAGAGGAGTTGGCCAGAATTGATTGGAAAAGAACACTGGCTGGGATGTGGCAGAGCGGCAATGGCTGGAATTTCTGAAAGAAATTCGGATGGCACAGGATACGTATATCCCAAAGAGGAAGAAGAGAGAGCATAAAACAGAGCAAAAATTAGTGGGAAGTTGGAGAATTGGGAAGCTTTTGAAAGCCAACTGAAGGCAACTAAAAAAGTCAGGAGATAAAGATGGAATACAAAAGTAAGCTGGCCAATAATATTAAAGAAGATATCAAAAATTTCCTCAGATACATAAAATGTAAATTGCTGGAAAATGATGCTGGAAGAGTAGTTCCTCAGGGGTCAGCGTTGGGACAGCTTCTTTCTACATTATATATCAATGAATTGGATGATGGAATTGATGGCTTTGTTGCAAAGTTTGCAGATGATAAGAAGATAGTTTTAAGGAAGTAGAGAGGCTCCAGAAGGATTGAGACAGATTAGGAGAATGCGCAAAGAAGTGGCAGATGGAAACAGTGTCAGGAAGTGTATGGTCATGCACTCTGGTAGAAGAAATGAAAGGGTTGACTATTTATTAATAGGAGAGGAAAAACCGAGGTGCAAAGGGACTTAAGGGGTCCTTTTGCAGGATTCCCTAAATGTTAATATGCAGGTTGAGTCTGTGGTGAGGAAGGCAAATGCAATGTTAGCAGTTATTTCAAGGGGTCTAGAATGTAATGATAAGCACTGGTGAGGCCTCACTTGGAGTATTGTGAGCAGTTTTGTGCCCTTCATCTTAGAAAGAATGTGCTGAAACTGGAGAGGGTTTGAAGAAGGTGCACGAAAATGATTCCAGAATTGAACAACTTGTCATATGAACACATTTGATGGCCTTTATTCACTAGAATTCAGAAGAATGAAGAGTGACCTCAATGAAACTTATTGAATGGTGAAAGACCTTCATAGAGTAGATGTTTCTTATGACAGTCTAAGACCAGAGGACACAGCCACAGAATAGAGGGGGGTCCTTTTAGAACAGAGATGAGGAGGAATTTCTTTCACCAGAGAGTGGTGAATCTGTGGAATTCTTTGCCAGAGGCAGCTGTGGAGGCCAAACCTTTATGTATACTTTAGGCAGAGGTTGATAGATTCTTAATTGATTAGGACTTGAAGGGATTCAGGGGAAAGGCAGGAGACTGGAGCTGAGAGGAAAATTGGATTAGCCATGATGGAATGGCGGAGTAGACTCAATGGGCCAAATGGTCTAATCCTGTTCCTATATCTTATGGTATTATGGCCAATATCTGTAACTGCTAGTCAATTCTCTGTTTAAAATTCAATACAGTGTGGTGACGAGGGTCATGCTGTTCTTCTTGTGCACCAGTAAAATAAAGAATGATTGAGGAACAAGTGCAAGTTTACAGAGTCCAGTTAATTAACAATGACAGGTCAATTAAGTATTGACACAGCGCTATTAAGTATTTGAATTCTAGGATTCAGGAAGGGACTGGGAAGTTTCAGTGTTTATTTCTCAGTCAGGATGGGTGTACAACTTGAAGGAGAATCTGCCAAAAGTGGCAGATGGTATATAAAGTAGTGAAGTGTATTGTCATGCACTTTGGTGGAAAGAATAAAGTATTTTCTAAATGGGCAGTGGATTCATAAATTGAGGTGCAAAGGGACTTGGGAGTTCTTGTGAGGATTCTCTAAAGGTTGACTTACAGGCTGGGTTGGTGGTAAGGAAGGCAAATACGTTAACTTTCATTTCAAGGGGATTAGGATATAAAAGGATGTAATGTTAAGGCTTCATCAGATGTTGGTCAGACCACACTTGGAGTGTTGTAAGCAGTTTTGGGCCCCTTAGCTAAGAAAGGATGTGATGGCTTTGGAGAGGATCCAGAGAAGGATCGTGAGTATGATCCCAGGAATGAAAGGGTTAACTTATGAGGAGTGTTTGATAGCTGTGGAACTATACCCACTGGAGTTTAGAAGATTCAGGCGGTGGATCTCATTGAAATCTATCAGATATTGAAGGCCTAGATGGAATGAACATTGAGAGGATATTTGAAATAGAGGAAAGTCTAGGACCAGAGGGCACAGTCTCAGAATACAAGGAAGTCCCTTTAGAATGGAGATGATGCAGAACTTCTTTAGCCCGAGGGTGGTGAATCAGAGGAATACATTGCCAAAGATGATGGTGGAGGCCAATTCATTAAATACGTTTAAAGTGGAGGTTGATCGGATCTCGGTTAATAATAGTGTCAAAGGTTATGGAGAGAAGGAAGGAGAATAGGGTTGAGAGAGATAATAAATGGCCACGATGAAGCAGGCTCAATGGGCTAAATGGCCTAATGTTGCTCCAAAGTCTTATTGTCTTACGGTTGTCCCACTCACTTCCTGCTCTGATCCTTCTTGGTGGTTGAGCTAGCAGGCGTGGGCACCCCAGGTGCATTTTGTAGGCATCACACACTGCATTCACCATGCCTCACTGATGGAGGGGTATTTTGGATAATCACAGCCCAAGCAATGTGCGCTTCAGATCAAACCAAAGGCTCAAAGGTCTTCACGACACCCAGGGTCAGCTCACCTGGCCTGGTGCCTGCAATCACGGGCAGGGGGTGGTGTGTGAACGCCATTCGCGAGGAGACAGTTTGCGAAGGTGTCCCACTGCCAAACTCATGCTTCGTCGACTTCTTTAAAGAAGCAGGTGATGTCATTCCTGAGAACAAATGATTGACATGTTAGGCATAAAACACCTCTTAGTTTCAATCCACCCCTTACCCACAACACTCATACTGGTATACAGATTGGAAACAAGCCCTTCAACCCAACTTAACCATGCCAGCTAACATGTCTATTTAAGTTAGTCTCATTTGCCTGCATTTGGTCCACATCCATCTAAACACAAGAGATTCTGCTGATGCTGGAAAACTTCAGCAACACACACAAAACACTGCAGGAACTCAGCAGGTCAGGCAGCATCCACACGGTCAACAGAGTGAAACCTAGAGATATATGGCTTCTTGAGCTGAATTCACAGTGAACTGATAAAGCCGCGGGTCCCGTGGTGAAGAGTTTCATTAGTAATTCCCACCCAGGTAATTCCCTAATCAGTTTCAGCCTATCATTCACATTGTGTCTTCATTTCTGCAACAAGTTTAAAAAAGACAATGAGCCATTAGATTGATACTCAGTGGCCATTTTATTAGGTAACTCCTGTACTTAATAAAGTTTTTGGAAAGTATTTGTTCAAGGTTCTTTGCTACTGTAGCCCATCCACATCAAGGTTCAACGCTGCAGATTGCAGATCTGGAATATGCAGATGCTGGAAATCCGAGCAACACACAAAAATTACTGGAGGAACTCAGCAGGCCAGGCAACATCTATGGTAAAAAGTACAGTGGACGTCTCGGCCCGAAACGTCAACTGTACTTTTTTCCATAGATGCTGCCTGGCCTGCTGAGTTCCTCCAGCATTTGGTGTGTGTTGCTCAAGGTTCGATGTGCTGTGCATTCTGGAATGCTCTTCTGCAAACCATTGTTGTAACATGCGGTTATATGAGTTACTGTTGCCTTCCTGCCAGCTTGAACCAGTCTTCCCATTCTCCTCTGAGCTCTCTCATTAACAAGGCATTTTAGCTCACAGAACTACCAGTCGCTGGATGTTTTATTGTTCTTCACACCATTCTCTTTAAACTCTGGAGACTGTTGTGCACAAAAATCCAAGGAGATCAGCAGTTTCTGAGATATTCAAACTACCCCTTTTGGCTCCAACATTCATTACGTAGTCAAAGTCACTTAGATCACATTTCTTTCCCACCCTGATGTTTGGTCTGAATGATAACTGAACCTTTTGACCGTGTCTTCATGCTTTCATACATTGAGTTGCTGCCTCATGATTGGCTGATTAGATATTCGTATTAACAAGCAGGTGTACAGGTGTACAGGTATACCTACTAGAGAGGTCACTCAGTGTATACCAAAGACTTTCAACTCCCTTGGCCCTGTAGGACCCATAATATTCTTCACCATTAGAATAGGGGTGTTGAAGCATAGTCATTGTTGTAAAATAGTGACACACTGGCCTCCCCCTAATGCAAAGCAAGCTCCAACAAACTGCATTGAGGAATCATCCAGCATACAGACAAGTGGGAGGCATTCAGCCCATAATTTCCACAGCATCCTCTGACTGGCCACTCAGACCTTTAGGCCACGCTACTCAGGTGCTTGTGCTAATGTTATTTTCTGACTGTACGTACTGCGTCACAATTATAGGTGCAGTGTGTGACTCACGTACTGTATTTTCCACCTTGGCCCCAGAGAAGCGATGTTTCATTTAATTGTGCATATATGTATGGTTAAATGACAATAGAGTTGAATTTGAATTTGAACCTGACCTTGAAATCCCAGTCTCCTACCCATTCCTCTCTCTATTCTCTCTTCTGAAAGTATCACTGAGTAGGTCTTGCCCTCCTTGTAGTAAATATACCAACACCCCCTGCATAAAAGCATTGCTCTGTACACATTTTTAAGTTAAACACCAGCTTTTTGTTTTTAAAAACTGTGCTTTCCACTTAAGGATATCTTAGGGGAAGGTTAAATAATCATGAGGAAACATTGTTTAAACAAAAGTCTCCTTCTTTTACTGTTTCTGTTCTCTTGTAGCAATAGGAAATGGATTTTAAGGTGCACTTGGGGTTCCATTGGTATTTGGCCATGGTCCTTGCCAATAAGAAAGCCCTTGGCAATTCAGCCTCACAATATAACTCATTCTTTTCACTCGTTATTTCCCATCATGTGGAAACTTAAGGATGAGAGAGGCCCATTGAAGCCCATCCCATTACCACTTTTCCTCTTGCTTACCATTCCAGAGATTTTACAGAATAGATACCCACCGGATTTGGATGTGTGGAATCGGTCATGTATGCAGATATAGTTACAGCTGGATATTGGACCGCCTCCAAAATTTGGTTATATTGGAGAATGTTTAGCCATTGTTGGATTGTTCGTGCTTTTTATATGCAAATAACAAGGAGAAGTTTTTGCACTGTTTCTTAAGATTAGTTTTATTTGCCTCATATACACTTAGTGGCCAGTTTATTAGATACTCCTGCTTGTTAATGTAAATATCTAATCAGCCAATCATGTGGCAGCAACTCAATGCAGGAAGGCATGTAGACATGTCAAGATGTTCATTTGTAGTTCAGACCAAGCATCAGAATGGGCAAGTGTCTCCATGCTTCCAGCACTAACACAGCATGCCCACTACTTGTGAACCTTTGGAAAGTGGGAGGATTTTTAACAAAAATCTTGACTGTTTATTCCCCTCCACCGATGTGGCCTGACCTGCTGAGGTCAAAATCAGAATCAAATCAAGTTTAATATCACAGCATATGAAATTTGTTGTCATGCTACAGCAGGTACATTGCAGCACATAATAATAAAAATTGTAAACTACAGTAAGCATAGATATATTTACAAAGCCGTATTAGAATGTGTAGTATAAAAAGACAAAAAGATGTAGTGAGGTAGTGAAAAAGGATCTAGTGTTGGAATTCGATTGTAAACAAGGTGGGAGAGTGGAAACCTGATTGGATGAGGACTGACCAATCAGGAAGATGGACTGAGGGGGTGTAAATACCACCAGGCAAGACATGCCCAGGCATAATTCCTGATGGAGATGGCAGAGTTTTTCATTGAAACGTCGGTTAGAATCGGTACCTGTACCCAGCTGGAAGTATTTATTAGTGAGGTAGTGCTTATGGTTTCAATAGCCATTCTGAAATATGAGGCAGAGGGGAAGAAACTATTCCTGAATTGTTGAGTGTGTGCCTCTAGGCTCCTGTACCTCTTCCCTGGTGGTAGCAATGAGAAGAGAGGATGTCCTGTGTGATGGGGGTCATTAATGATGGGAGCTGGCTTTTTCAGGCATCACTCCTTGAAAACGTCCTGGATGCTGGCGAGGCTACTGCCCATGATGGAGACCGATTTTACAACTTCCTGCAGGTTACTTTGATTCTGCATAGCGCCCTCCATATCAGACAGTGATGCAGCCAGTTAGTATGCTCTTCACGGCATATCTGTAGAAATCTGCGAGCTCCACCAGCATTTTCTGTGTGCTGCTCTAGATTTCCAGCATCCACAGAATCTCTTGTGTCCCCACAAAATGGTGTGGCTGTTTAATAAACTACCAGGCAGGAGACAGACCTCACCAGCGGGAACGGTGGAATCCTGCCTCCTGGGTTCCTTGGATTAGCAACAGACTCGCCAAATAAACAACACTTAAAATACACTGATAGGGAAGAGGCTTGGCAAACAAGCCAGGCCTTCTGATGAGTGAAGTATCTCTCTGTGCACAGGCTGCTCCAAGCTCTCTTTTTTTGGCAGCTCTCTCCATGTTTTTCAGGGGAGGGAGGATTTCTCAATCTAGCAGGTGGGGAGAGGATGAGGGGGAAGGAAACACTTCAGCGAAAGGTTTGGAACACACTGCCTCATGCTCGCAGAATTAAAAAGGATACTTTGATTTGTGAACAGTCCACTTAAAGCAGCCTTCCTGTTGTGGTCCCCATTTCACTGATCTATGGTCCATCACATTCTTTTTTCTCTCCCATAACCCCCCTCCCCCCCATGCTTTCCCCATCTGCCCCTTGGGTGACGCCCACCTCACACCAAACCAAGTTCCTGTCAATGTTTGACTGACCTCATTTCAATCTGCTAGTCACCAGGCCAAGAACAACAGCCCACTGCCTTTCCTCTCTTATTTGCTCCTAGGACGATGCCCTAGAACTATAGGCCACATGACATGGTAGCAGATTTAGGCCATTTCGCTTTCTGAGTCTGCCCAGCCCTTCCATCATTTGACCAGCACGGTAGCATAGCAGTTGACTCATCGCTCTACAGCACCAGTGATCACTGATTGAGGTTCAATTCCTGTCGCTGCCCGTAAGGAGCGTTTTCGCTCCAGGTTTCCCTGGGTGCTCTAGTTTCCTCCCAATTCCAAAGACACGCAGGTTAGGCTTGTTCAGGTAGACTCATTGTTTCTGCTGGCTCCTGCCCTGCTGAACTTGTGTCTGCATTCCTCAACTCCCTCCCAACACTTATCCTTGCGAATGGAATGAGTGCCACAGTGGCCTCTACACCTCCTCCTTCACTACCATTCAGGGCCCCAAACGGTCCTTCCAGGTGAGGCAATACTTCACCTGCAAGTCTGTTTGGGTCATCTACTGTATCTAGTGCTCCCAGTGAGGCCTCCTGTACATCGGTAAGACCTGACATAGACTGAAAGACTGCTTCACCAAGCACCTTCACTCTGTCTGCCACAAAAGCCTGGATCTCCTAGTGGCCACCCATTTCATTTCTACTTCCAGTTCCCATTCTGATATGTCAGTACAGGGCCTCCTCTACTGCCATGATGAGGCCACGCTCAAGCTGGAGAATCAATGTCTTGGTAGCCTCCAACTTGATGGCATGAACATCGATTTCTCAAACATTTGCTAATTACCCTTTCACCATTTCCCTTTCAGTTCATATCTCTTGTATCTGCTTCCACCACTTCCCCACCAGTGTGCTCCAGGTACTTAACGAGTCCTGCCAAAGGGTTTTGGTCCGAAACGTCAACTGTGCTTTTTTCCATAGATGCTGCCTGGCCTGCTGAGTTCTTCCAGCATTTTGTGTGTATCGTTCTAGGTACTCACCACCCCTGGTGTAAAAATCTCTTACGGATCTCTGTTAAACTTTCCCCTTTCACCTTGAACCTCTAAACTCTAGTATTGATACTTCCAGACTTGGAAAAAGTCTGACTATCTACTGTATCTATGTCTCTCCTAAATTTGTTACCTTTTATCAGGTCTGCTCTCAACCATTGACAGTTTTGTTGTTTTGAAAACAGATCTGTCCAACCAATACTCTTTTATCGAGACAGCATCCTGGTAAACATCTATTGTGCCTTCTTCAACGCCTCAACGTCCTTCCTGTAATGAGGGCAATTATATCTGCACACACTACTCTGAGTGTGGCTTAACCAAGGTTTAATCCAACAGCAATATAACTTTTGTACCAAAATAGCCCAACCAATGAATGTCAGCAAGCTGTTTTCTTTCTTTACCACCTTGTCTACTTGTGTACCACTTTTAGGGAGCTATAGATGTGGACCCGAACATCCCTCTAAGCATCACCCATGGGCACAACAAAAGAATAAGCATTATGAAAAACCAGCATTTATAAACACTAAATATTCTGTAAACCTTGAGCAAAACATTCAAAATGCTATAGGAACTCAGTTCATCATGCAGCATCTGTGGAGATGAATAAACAGCTGACATTTCAGGTCATGATCTACACTTGTATGGTGCCAACCCCATCTTCTGTGTATCCTCCACTGGTATAATGTAGGGAAAGGTGGCAGTCAAAGAGTGCAGAACAAGATCCCAGTGCTGATATATGTAAATCCAGGTATGTATTTGCTTTACAGAAATGTTGGTTGTGGGGAAAAATTCTAAAGCAGCACAGTAGTGTAGTGGTTAGCATAACACTTTACAGGGCCAGTAATAGGGTTTCATTTCCAGCTGTTATCATAGGGAGTTTGCATGCTCTTCCCATAACTGTGTGTGTTTCCTCCGACTGGTCCAAATCCCTCCCACATTCCAAAGACATAGGGGTTGCTGTTGGTAAGTTGTGGGCATGCTACGTTGGTGCCAGGAGCATGATGGCGCTTGCAGGTACCTCCGAGTTTACCCTCAGACTGGCTTTGCTGTCAACGCAAATGACACATTTCTCTGTACGTTTCGATGTGCCTCTGATAAATAAAGGTGGTTTCTCTTTAATCTCTCTCTTGGCCCAGATGTTGTGAATAACACTCCTCGTCATGGCCTTGAGACGATCTGAGGAGTTTGTACCTTCTCCCCACGGCTCTGTAGTTTTTCCCCAGGTGCTCCGATTTCCTCCCACTTCTCAAAGATGTAGTTTTGTAAGCTAACTGGGTGGCACAGGCTTGATGGGCCAGAAGGGCCTGCTACCATGCAGTATCGCTAAATCTCTAAATAAATAAAATATCCTCTACCTGCCTCATCTCCCTGTTTTATTTGAAACACCAGCAGCACTCTCTCACTGCTCCATCTGGGGTTCAAACTCACAAAACTCCCAGCTGACATCACCCGATCAAACTAACAGGAGACATTTGTTAACCAATCGGGAGACACTGGATTTTCCATTTATATCATCGGCAAACAGACATTTGTATAAATAAATCCTTCAGTTTACACGTGGGAACAAAAGCCCACTGTATGAAATAGTTGGGTAGGCACATTTTAGATAACCTGCTCTTCAGATGATGGTGAGTGTCTCCACTAAACACCTTAACTCAAAAGATACTGAAAGGCCCCTGCTGCATATGTTTACTGTATTTATACATTGGTGCCTTTAGTACCAACTGTGATATACTGGTACCCATTTGAAGTGGCTAGGAGCCATCAAAGTTCAAACACACCAGTGCATTACGCAGGGGTGTAGATGGCTACAGGATCTTCTCAACTCCTGCCACTGTAAACATACACCTGAGCTACGCAATGCATATTTATAGGATATTGGGATCTTTGCCTTGAGAAAGCAGCCAACATGATTAAGGACCACCACCCCCCCCCCATAATCCCAGACATTCCCTCTTCTTCCCTGTCCCATTAGACAGAATTTACAGGTGGTCCCCCAGGAATGTGTTAATATTTACAGGGGGTCCCAGTAAGCGTGTTAGTATTTCCAGGAGGTCCGGGGTGAGTGTCGATATCCAGGAGTCTACAGAAGTGAAGGCAGAGAGTCTTCAGGAGTGTGTTTGTTTTATGATGGGTTCTTACAAAGTAATTTACAAAGGGTCTCCAGGGCATCTGCCAGTGTTTATAGGGGATCACTCAGGAGTGTATTGGTTTTTAAAGGGGGTCCCAAGAAAATCTCAGTATTTGTAGGAGGTCTTGGGACTGTCAATACTGACAGGGGATCATTAGGAATGTTTGATCCTGAACTCGGTTGCTGTCTGTGTGGAGTTTTCACGTGCACCCTGTGATTGTAAGGGCTTCCCCAGGTGCTCCAGCTTCCACCACAGAGATGTGAAAGTTGGTAGGTTAACTGGCATTATAGAGAAATCCTCTCATTCACTTTCCTCACTCTCTCCCATTATCCTCCCCATGGCCCTTTCAATTAATATTCTCATGTGGACCTGATCGCCTCTAGAAGCCCCACCAAACCACAGGTAATAATTTCCAGATCATCAAAAACTCTAAAGACCTTTCTCTTCACATTCCCATGCATCTCTGCCCAGAATTTAACAACTGTCTTCCTTACTTCTCAAATCACCTGCTAATGGAAAGGGTTTCCCTCTAATCCCTAGACAACCCCCATCAAATCTCCTCTCAAACTTCTTTGGTCCACAGAGAACAACGTCAGGTTCTCCTGTCTACCCCTGAATCTGACATCCCACAATCCAGTAGGAAATCATTTCTGTCCCCACCATGCCCTACCGCTACCTTCACATCCTCTCCAAATTGTAGTGACCAGAATTGGACGCAGGTTTCCCTTTGTGACTAAACCCCTGAACTTTGTACACTGTAGTGCTGGAGATGTTGCTGGTGCATTGATCTGGCTGAAATTATAGGCCATTGGTAATCCGGGCATTGATCAACTTGGTCCCTGGATCTGGAGACTGAGAGGTGATCTTACAGAGGTGTATAAAATCATCAGGGGCATAGACAGGGTGATGCACACAGCTCTGACTCTTTTACCCCAGTTGTGAAACAAGAACTAGGGGGCATAGGTTTAGGGTGAGACAGGAGAGATTCAATAGGAACAGGAGGGGCAATATTTTCACCTAGAAAGTGGTCAGTAAAAGGAATGACCTGCCAGAGGAAATCCTAGAAATCATACAGCACAGAAACAGGCCCTTTGGTCCACCTCGTCCAAAACAAACATTTATTCTGTCTAGCCCCATGGACCTGCACCTGGACCACAGCCCTCCAAGTGGTTGAGGCAGTTGCAATGACAACATTTGGTAAATTGGTTTATTATTGTCATTTGCGCTGAGGTACAGTGAAAAAAATGCCAACCATACAGGACACTTCATCAGACCAGCACATTGAGGTACTACAGGGGAAAAAGCAACAACAGAGTGCAGAATAAAGTGTTACAGCTACAGAGAAAGTGCAGTGCAGGCAGACAATAGGGTGCAAGGCCATAATGAGATAGACTGGGAGGTCAAGGGTCCATCTTACTGTACTATCTTATCATACATTTTAAGGCACTTAGACTGGTACATGGATAAGAAAGGTTTAGAGGGATATGGGCCAACCATGGGCAAATGAGACTTGTTTAAGATCAACATCTCGGTTCCAAGGATGTGCTGGGGGGCCATCCACAAAGGTCGCCATACTTCCGCTGCCAATATAGTACGCCCACAACTTACTAATCTGTATGTTGTTGGAATGTGGGAGGAAGCTCCTTCCAGCCAGCAGTGGGAATTGAACCCCGATCACTGGCACTGTAATAACATTATACTTGCTGCTACACTACTGTGCTATATTTACATGCTGTATGACTCCATGATTGATTCTCTACCCGGATCTTGACATTTTGCATCTCCCTGAGGGATTGGAGGTCAGAATCGTCGATGGAGATGGGGGTGAGGTCAGATCCAGAGTGGTCCTCACCTGTGTCGACGTCATTGGGCCAGCCGGTACTCTGACTGCTGCCGGCGGCTGGTGATCGGCCCGTGCCCGAGTAGAAGACTTCATCCACTGGGCTCTCCATCTCGCTGTCCTCGATAGATTTGTGTCGCTTGGTGGAACTGAGGAAAACATCCAGGAAAAAATCTCAGAATATGCCGCAGTGAAGACCTAAAACAGGTGAGTGTATCTCTGCGTACATCAGGGAGATTCCCGTTAACCCCCTCGGAGCAGATTCCCCCAAGGAAGCCCAGGGTCCCAGTCGGTCTATCGGCAGGTAACAGTGACAAGTAAACCAAGAAGTGGGTTGTCTTTTGTCTCTTGTTGGTAATGAACCTGTGTGTACGGCCCTCATGAACCACCCCTCCCCCCTCCGCCTGCTGAGTCCGGTGAGCACTGAGTGAGGCTGGTATTTGGGTACTTACCTGGTGGAAGGGGGTGTGGTGATACTGCGTCTTCCCAGGGGCACCTGGTTGATGCTGTAGTAACCAGGGCTTTCCAGGTCAGCCAGGTTGAAGCTGGGTCCTGTGGCAGCAGCTACAGGAGCTGTGGAGGGAAAGGCAGGAATTAAAGCAGAGAATGTGGTACAAGGACAGGCCGGGGCGGGACGTCCCCCAGCCTCCTAACATTCATCGGCACATCCCTGAACCTCCTCACTTCGGCTAGCAAAACCATCAATCACTCACCTCCAACTGGGATAACCTCCAACCCCTTCACCTCTCCTGGGATATCCCTCATCCCTTTCCTCTCTGCTTGAGCATCTCTTAACCCCTCATCTCTGTTGGGACATCCTCCAACTCCTCACCTCTGCTTTGGTTTTCTCACCGCCGCTGGGACATCTCTGGAATTCCTCACCTCCCCTGGGATATCCTCCAATTCCTCATTGCTGCTTTTGGTCCCCCACCTCCCCTGGAACATCCCCAACCCTCACCCCCGTTCCCACCCGCCCCCATATTCACCACATCCACCACTCCACATTCATCAATTTATGTTGTCACCTCCTTGAAAATCTCAGTGAGGATCATGAGGCATGACATCACAAATGCATGCTGATTGACCCTAATCAGACTATGCTTCTCCAAATACTCGTAAACCTTGTCCCTAAGAACCCTTTGAATTGGTTTGCCCACCAATGACGTAAGATGCAGACAAATATTTTATTGGCAGTCAGGATGCAATAGGGAATGGCTTTGAAGATAATACAAACTTTGTACTAAATACGATGCATTAAATATATCAAACCTTATGCTGCCTCTTTCTTGCTTTGTCTCTCTCTCTCTCACCATTTCATACACACACTCACAGAATTTTAAATACAATGTGCCATATTCAAATTTCAAATCTTGTTCATTTATCCTTGCTCTCAAATTGTCAGAAATTCAAGAAATCATCAACTCAATTAACCAAGGAACTTTCATAGCAGAAGAATCTCTGAGCATCATTGAGCAAAAAAATACTGGAGGAAATCAGCAAGTTAGGCAGTATCTGTGGAAGGGAATAAACAGTCAACATCCTGGGCTGAAACCCTTCATCAGGACTGGAAAGGAATTGAGAAGAAGCCAGAATAATAAAGAGGGAAGGTAGCTGGGTGAGGGATGGGGTTGAAGTAGGACTCTGGGAGGTGAAAGGTGGAGGAGGTAAAGGGCTGAAGAAGAAGGAATCTGATAGGAGAGGATTGTGGACCATGAAAGTAATCTCTGAATTGGAGATATGTACTCACTTTGTGACACTCTCACAAGTTCTGTAACACTGAAGACTCCTGATGTGATAAAACAGTCTTGAAAATTCAGATGTCCTAGATTGAGAAAAGGGGAAAGGTAAATTAGTCAGAAGAATGTAAAATGATACACAACAGACACAATCCTGATTGGACTCTGCTGCCCAGTTTGTATGAGTTACTATCAAGTTACCTCTCATCCTCTGTTCCAGAGAGAAAAGCCCTAGCTTGCTCAACCTATCCTCATAAAACATGCTCTCTAATCCAGGCAGCATCCTGGTAAATATCTTCTGTACCTTCTGAAAGCTTCTAGATCCTTCCTACAATGAGGTGACCAGAACTGAGCACAATATTTCAAGTGTGGTCTAACCATAATTTTATGAGATGCAACATTACCTCACTGCTCTTGTGCTCTTGAACTCAATTCCATAACTAATGAAGGCCAATACTCCATACACCTTCTTAATAACCCTCTCAACTTGCATGACAACTTTGAATCGTCTGTGGACATGGACCCCAAATCCAGCTGTACTTCCACTCTGCTAAGAATCCTGCCATTAACCTTGTATTCTCCCTTCAAATTTGACATTCCAAAGTGAATCACTTCAAGCTCCTCTGGATTGAACTCCATCTGCCACTTCTCAGCCCTAGATCTTCTTCTACACTATCGACAGCACCATCAACTTTTGTTTTATCTACAAACTTACCACCCTTCCACTTCCTCATCAAAGTCATTTATGAAAATCACTGTTCTGTTTTCTCAGGAAGTTGTAAAAGACTGCAAGATATTATATCAAAGGAGAACAGGAATTTCCTTGACAACCTTTTCTCATCACTCAAAGCCGATCACCACTCAGTCTCACGCCCGAGCTCACTGGTTAGATTCAATCCTGACCTGTGGTACTGTTTGTGTGGAATTTTCACTTTCTCCCAGTGACTACGCGGGTTTCCCTCGAGTGCTCTGGTTTCTGGCCAGCTCACAGAAACCTGCTGTACATTGCCCTGGCTGCAGGTGAGTGGTAGGATCTGGAAGGAGTTGAGGGGAATATATGGAGAACGCAGTGGGATTAACGTGGATGGGTCTTGATCCTTGGTGTGGCGTAGTGAGCTGAGGGCACTTTTCTCGCATGACATGAATCTGTGCAAGTTGTACAGCATGAAACCAGGATCTTTTGTCCCGACTGGTCCAGGCCAGTCAAGTTGCCTACCTGAGCTAATCACATGTGCCTACATTTGCCCATTTCCCTTTAAACTTCTCCTATTGATTTAGCTGTCTAAGTACCTTTGAAATGCTGTAATGTAATGTCCCAACCATTTCGGCTGGCAGATTATTGCAAATACTGACCTCCCTCTGTGTGAAACAGGTTCCTATTAATTCTTTCCCCTCTCACCTTAAACGTATGTCACCTAGTTCTTGATTCACCAACCCTGGGAAAAAGACTGTGTGCATTCACCCTATCTATACCCCTCATGGTTCTTTACCCCTCATTATCCTATGATCCAAGGAAAAAAATCCTTGTAATCATAGTGTTGGGATCCTGTACATCCATTTGTCCACACCTGGCCAATATCCCTCTCAACATTTCCTATCCATATACCTACCCATGTTTCTTTTTAAAGTTGTTATCAAAGCTGCCTCATTCGCTTCCTCTGGCAACTTGTTCCACATACTGACCACTCAGTGTGAAAAAATTGCCCTTCAGGTTCCTACTAAATCAGAACCTGTGCCTTCTAGTTTTTGATTTTCTTTCCCTGGGAAAAAGACTGTGTGCATTCACACTATCTGCACACCTCATGGTTTTATACACCTCGAAGATTTCTACTCATTCTCCAATGCTCCAAAGAAAAAGTCCGAGCCAACTCAACTTCTTTCTGTAAATCTGCCCAGGCAACATCCTCATAAATCTCCCCAGCACTCTTTCCAGTTCAGTGGTATCTTTTCTGCAGCAGGGTGACCAAAACTGAACACTATATTCTAATGTGCCCTCACCAGCATCTTGTGCAAGTATCGCATTCATTTGCCCCATCTGGAAGAGAGTCTGGCCTCACTAAATGTCCACTGTTACACCCAACAGGAACACTCTGCTCCCAGGTTCAGGCTGATGAAGGTGGCTTCTGGATTCATCATGGCTTGGTATGGCAACTGCTCTTCCCATGACTGCAGGAAACTGCAGAGAGTTGTGGACAGAATTGAGCACACCACTGCATCCGGCTTCCCCTCCAAAGACTCTGTCTACACTTCTCATTGCCTCGGTAAAGCAGACCCCATCCACCTCGGATATTTGGCCCATCTACCTTTCTTATCCACATACCTGTCCAAGTTCCTTTTATATGTTATTAATATACCTGCCTCAACTTCTTTGGCCACAGTTTAGCATCTTGTCTCAGTGCCTCTGACACTGTGACAGTACTACACGAGACCATCGGCCCTAAAGTTCAGGGTGGGACTTGAACCTACGAACTTCAGGCTCAGTCGTTAGAGCGTTACCCTCCGAGCTCCCAGCTGACACCTGGCAGTGAGGCCGTAAAATCAATGCTGTTTCCATTTATAAGCTTCCCTGTTTTCCAGCCAGGCTAGACTCAGGATCTCTCAGAATGAAAATCACAGCTGTGGCTATTTCTGGGCAGAATTCCTTTGTGATGACATGGGTATAATGTAAGTCACCTGTCCGTTTGAAGTTGGCTTTGACTCCCAAACCAATCCTTTGCCTCACCTCACATTGATTAGTGGCAAAGAGTTTTTTGTCAGGAACAATTTGGTCGTCCAATTGTTTGATCCACTAATTAGTCAGATAAAGGACTGGGTGTGGCTGATAAACTTTACAGTGCATTTCCTTTGACCTGGCGGAGTGAGAAGTCAGGCAGCTGCTTGCCAGCTCCTCTGGGTCTTTGATGTCTCCCTCAGCTGACAGCGCTTCACCTCGAGCTGGCAAGGAGAGTAGCAAGTTACTGAAATTCCTTCAGTTCACTAGGTTAGCCTAAATGGCAGCTGTGAGCTTGAACTCAGTGTGTTCGATGCAAAATTATCAAAGGATTGCTGTAACACTGCTGAGAAGTGGTGGGAATCCAGGATTCGGCTGTTATTCTGATTTGGAGACTGAATTTTCAACCTCTGTGTACCTGTCCGTTATGCAATAAATTCACTGGAGTTTAGCCAGTTACTGAGACTGTGTGCCAAGCTTCTCCCTACTAATCCGGAGAGATTTGGAGAAATGGAGAGTAACATGCCAAAGGAATATGGGCCATTTCGCACTTAAACCTCTTCTCCAATTCAGTGGTTGTTTTGGTTCTACCTTTTCATCCCTTTCCGCCATCGGTTAAATCCTTCATTTCGAGTCATCGTGAAGTAAAACATAGAAACAGGCCCTTCGGCCCCATATAATCCATGCCTGCTCTCAATGACCTACACCCGGACCATAGCCCTCCATACCCCTACTATCCATGTACCTATCCAAACTTCTTTTAAACATTGAAATCGAGTTCACATGGACCACTTGTGATGGCAGCTCATTTCACACTGCCATGACCCTCTGAGTGAAAATGTTTCCACTCATGCTCCTCTTAAACTTTTCACCTTTCACCGTCAAGCCATGACCTCTGGTTGTAGTTGCACCCAACCTTGGTGATAAAAGACTGCTTGTGTTTACCCTCTCTATACCCCTCATAATTTTGTACACCTCAATCAAATCTCCTCTCAATTTTCAATGTTCTAAAAAATACAGCCTTAACCTATTCAATTTTTCCTTATAACTCTGCCCCTCTTGATCCAGCAACATCCCAGTAAATTTTCGCTGCACCCTTTCAATCTTGTTTACATCTTTCCTGTTGGTAGGTGACCAAAACTGTACAAAAATACTCCAAATTAGGCCTCACCAGTATCTTTGTACAACTTCAACATAACATCCCATCTTCTGTTCTCAATACATTGATTTATGAAGGCCAATGTGCCAAAAGCATTTTTTAATGATGCTATCTGACAATGACACCACTTTCAACATATTATGGACTTGTATTCCCAGATCCTTTTGTTCTACCACACTCCTCAGTGTCCTACCGTTCACCGTGCCTTACCAAAGTGAAACACCTCACACTTGTCTGCATTAAATTCTATCCACCATTTTTCAGCCCTTTTTTCCAGTTGGTGCCTCAGTCGTCCATGATAGCCTTCCTCACTGTCCACTACGCCCCCAAATTTGGTGTCACCCGCAAATTTGCTGATCCAGTTAACCACATTATCATCCAGATCATTGATATAGATGACAAATAACACCAGCACCTATCCCTGAGGCACATCACTAGTCATATGCCTCCAGTCAGAGAGGCAACCCTCTACCACCACTCTCTGGCTTCTCCCACAAAGCCAGTGTCTAATCCAATTTACTACATCATCCTGAATGCCAAGCTGACTGATCCTTCTTGACCAACCTCCCATGCGGGACCTTGTCAAATGCCATAAATAGACAACATAGACAACATCCACTGCCTTGCCTTCATCTTCTTTCCTGGTAACTTCCTCGAAAAAATCTATAAAATTGTTTAGACATGACCTACTATGCACAAAGCCATGTTGACTATCCTTAATGAGTCCATGTCTATCCAAAAACTTATATATCCCTTCCTTGGAATACCTTTCAATAACTTTCCCAAAACTGATTTCAGACTCATCTGCCTGGTTTCTGTTTGGAGCCATTTTTAAACAGTGGAACAACATTGGTTATCCACCAATCCTCTGGTACCTCTCCTGTCATTAAGGATGATTTAGATATCTCTACCAGAGCCCCGGCAATTTCTGCACTTGCTCCCATGGGGTCAAGGGAAGTCCTTGTCAGGCCCTGGGGAGTTATCCACCCTGATTTGCCTCGGGGTAGCAAACACCTCCTCCTCTGTAATCTGTTCAGGGTCCATGAAGTTGATGCCACTTTGCCACACTTCTATACACAGCTCAGGACATTTGTTGCACCATGCTCAACCTTGTGATTACTGACTTTGTCTGAGGTCTTACCAACATCTGCCTCCACAATCTCTCCACGAACTGTTCTGGCAATCTGGTTCCCATCCCCCTGCAACTCTAGTCTAAACCCCACCAAGCAAATAAATGCTGCACATGTGTACACACACACACACGAACAGTGACCATGCCAGAGTCAGAAGGGTGGTAATTAGGTAATTATCCTATCAAACAGACTTGAGGAGCTCAGCAAGTCAGGCAGTATCTGTGGAGGGAAATGGACAGTCAAAGTTTCCAGCTGAGACCTTTCATCAGGACTGTAAAGAAAGAGGGGAACACTCACAACACGCTGGAAGAACTCAGCAGGTCGGGCAGCATCCGTGGAAATGATCAGTCAACGTTTTGGGGCCAGAACCCTTCGTCAGGACTGGAGAGGGAAGGGGCAGAGGCTCTATAAAAAAGGTGGGTTTGTAGGGCCTCTGTCCCTTCCCTCTTCAGTTCTGACGAAGAGTTCCGGCCGGAAACGTTGACTGATCGTTTCCACGGATGCTGCCCGACCTGCTGAGTTCCTTCAGCATGTTGTGAGTGTTGCTTTGACCCCAGCATCTGAAAAGAAAGAGGGAAGATAGCCAATATAAAGAGGTGGGGGTGGGGGGAAAGCGGTTCGAGGTGAAATTAATGGTGATTTAACTTTTGGAAGGTGAACATTGCAGGCAAAGCAACTGCCTCTTCTGGGATGATGTCCTTTCTTGCACCACCGCAGTTCACTTCTGGTAAAGATGCTTCCACAGGGCTGGCCCAGGCTGTTCTGGGATTTAGACCCACAGCAGTAAAGCAGTGTTGGCCATTTTGAAGTCACGATGAATCGTGAGTTGGCAGAGAAACTCATATCTGCCTGCTGTTCTTGTTCTTTGCATTAGAAATTGTAGGTTTAGGAGGAACCTGGATGAGTAATGCCATTGCATTTCCACAGGGTACTAAGTCCAACCTCAGGAGAAGCTGCTGGTGGACAATGTTAATATTTAGACACATCATTTATAAGTGAGAGTCCTGCTCATAGTATTTTCCCTGAAGAAATTAGTCTGCTTTTACTGAGAGAGGTGCAGTGGTTTATTTTAATCGTAGAGTCATAGAACACTACATCACAGAAACATGCCCTTTAGCCCATCTAGTCTGTGCCGCACTGTTATTCTGCCTAGTCCCATTGACCTGAAACTGGACCATAGCCATCCATACCCATCCCATCCATGTACTTATCCAAAACTTCTCTTAAATGGTGAACTCAACCACTTCCACCACTTCCACTCACAGCTTGTTTCAGGTTTTCACCACCTTCAAAGTGAACATCCCCCTGATGTTCCCTTTATATATTTCACTTTTTACCTTTAACCCATGAGCTCTAGTTCTAGTCTCACCTAGTTTTCTAAGCTGACAAGTTTCTTAAGTAAACTTATTTTCTTTGTTGGAGACACAAGAGACTGCAAGTGCTGGATTCTGGAGCAACATACAAAGTGCTGGAGGAACTTAATAAAGGCAGCGTTTGGTGGATGGAAATGGACTGTCAATGTTTTTGATGGAGACTCCATCTGGAATAAATGATAGAGGGGAGACAGCCAGTATAAAGAGTTGGGGAAGGGGTGGAACTAGAGCTGGAATTGTCCCTTCCTTTCACCTCTTTATATTGGCTGTCTCCCCTCTATCTCTCCAGTCCAAATAGAGCCTCTCAACTTGAAACAATGACTCTCCATTTCCTTCCATGGATGCTGCTTGACCTGCTAATTTCCTCCAATATTCTGTGTGATCTTGTTTGTGGTCCAGTAGATAAGTTTCCTTGAACCAATACCAGACCCCATCGCTAACTTGTGGGTTGTTAATAAATATTCAGTGATAAAAGTATGTCAACAGATGCAAATTAACAGCTGGTTTGGCATCATCTGTCTTTTGTTTAGAAGAGTTCTAACCCTATCACTCTCTGTAAACCTGACACTGACTATTGAGTAAAATCTCCTAGTCTCAGATTCCTATAGCATGGCTTGTAAACTTTCGGACTTTATTGAATAGTCATTAACCTATTGAATCTTCCCATTTCAGTTTGGATATCATTTGTAAAGTGCCTGTTGTTTCATATTTGCCCCACTATTCCAGATATGGAGGGCAGGGGCTTGTTTTGCTGTGTTGTCTGGATGCTTGCTGTGTTCTTTGTTCATTTGCTGAGCATTGTAGGCATGTTATGTTGACACTGGAAGGTGTGGTGACACTCGTGGCTGCCCTAGCACATCCTTAGTTTGTGTTGGTTGTTAACATTGAATGTTTCCATGCCCACATGATAAATAAATTGGAATCTGAACCAATATTGAGGATGAAGAGTACAGTTGTCTTGAAGAGTAGCAGAGAAGCATACTGTTTTAGAGTAGTACAAGGTCACCTTGGGGTTAAGTAGTTATGGTTTAAAACTCTTTGTTTCAGACTTAACCTTTTCAGCAGCTGTTTCCAATTTAGCATACAAATGCAGTACAATGGTAATGTTATATCTGAATATAAGCCTGATCTTCTTTTGCTCTTTTTCACAAACTAGATGCAAATTAGGAAAATGGCACCATTAGTCCAGCCTCCTGGAGTGCACTTCATTTAGATCTAAACATAGATTCAGTGGCTACTTTTGTTTCAGGTACACCAAGAAGTTCAGTTGTTCAGACCAAACATCAGAATGTGGAAGATGTGCGACCTAAGTGACTTTGGCCGTGGAATCATTGTTGGTGCCAGACTGGGTGGTTTGAGTATCTCAGAACTTTCTTAAATCAGATTGCTGATATCTGGCATTTTCACACGTAACAGTGCCTAGAGTTCACAGAGAATGGTATAAAAATTGAACAATATCCAGTGAGCAGTAGTTCTGTGGGTGAAAATGCCTTGTTAACAAGAGAGGTCAGAGGAGAATGGTTCAAGTTGACAAGAAAGAAATAGTAACGCAAATAACCATGCATTACAACAGTGGTGTGCAGACGAGCATCTCTGAATGTAAACCATGTTGAACTTTGAAGTGGATGGGTTACAGTAGTAGAAGATCATGAACATACACTCAGTGGCCATTTTATTAAGTACAGGAAGGACCTCTAGGTGACTTCTCTCATTTTGTATCCGTTGGGGGAGAGATCCCCCTTGGAGAGCATGTGGGTGGTGTAGGAGGCAGCCAAAGAGAGCGAAGAGTTGCACTGAATGCTGCGTCATCATCGACAATATTGAGTCTGCATCAAGATTGCATCAGAAACCCATGCATCATCAAAGGCCATTCACCCCATCCCATCCATCTCAACTCCGCGAAAGGCTGATCCAATTATCCTTCATCTTTTCTCTACCAAATTCCTTTTTCTTCATCCCTTTACCTCTTCTACCTATCACATTCCCAGCATCTCACTTCATACCACCTCATCACCCATCTACCTTCTCCCTCAGTTAGCTTCACTTATCACCTGCCAGTCTGTACTCCTTCCCCTCCCCCACCTTCTTATTCTAGGTCCTTCCTCCTTCCTTTCAAACCCTGATGAAAAGTCTTGGCCGGGAACATCTCCACAGATGCTACTTGACCTACTCCGTTCCGCCAGCTTTTTTACATGTTACTCTGGATTTCCTTTATTTGCAAAATCTCTTGTACCTAGAGATAGATTATCTATCTCTTCAGAGCAAATGACTTAAAGGGGATGCAGCCCTTACTTCTGGGTCAATCTATTGCCCTGGCTGTGTCCTTGGATCCTGTGCAGATCTGCTGGAAGGATATTTGTGGACAATTTTAGCCTCTCCCTGCTTCAGGCCGTGGTTCACACCACCCTTACGAAAACCACTACCATCCTGGTACCATCATGAAGTGCTTCGAGAGGCTGGTCATAGCGCACATCAATTCCGGCTTTCCAGGCAACTTCGACCCACTGCAATTTGCCGACAGCTGAAATAGTTCCATCGTAGACACCATCTCCCTGGCCCCACAGTTATCTCTGGAGCATCTCGACTGTGAAGACACCTACACCTATATTGTGTATTGACTACAGTTCTGCACTCAACACTATTATTCCAAGCAAATGCATCAGCAAATTCCAGACCCTTGGAATCAATGTCTTCCTCTGGAAATAGATCCTTGACTTTCCAACCAACAGACCACAATCAGTAAGGTTAGGCAGCAGTACATCTGCCATAATTATCATAAGCATTTATGTTCCACAAAGTTGCGTTCTAAGCCCCCTTCTTGACTCCCTGTTCACTCATGACTGTGTGGCCAGATTCTGCTCTAGCTCCATCTACAAGCTTTCAGATGATGCCACCATAGTGGGCTGAATCTTAAAGCAGACGAGTGGAAGTACAGGTAGGAGATAGATAGCGTAGTAACATGGTGTCATGACCACAACCTTTCCCTCAATGTCAACAAAACAAAATAGCCAGTCATTGAATTCAAAAAGGGGAGAGATGTGCAGATGCTCCTGACTACATTAACAGTGTTGAGGCTGAGAGCTTCAAGTTCCTTGGTGTGAACATCGCCAATGGCCTGTCCTGGCCCAGTTCAGAAGTTTCGGCCCACGATGTTGTGCAATCTTTTAACCTGCTCCAAGATCAATCTAACTCTTCCCTCCCACATGGCCCTCCTTTTTTTTCATGAGATTATTCTAATAAATAAATCTAATCAACCTTCTCTCAACCATTTCTGCTCAAAGAGAACAACCACATCTCCTCCTTCTGACCCTGGAGCTGGAATCCCTCATTCCTGAAAGGGCTCCAGCAAGTCTCTTGCACACCCCCCTTCAGGACCTTGGTGTCCTTCTGAAAGGGTGGTGAAACGTATTGGACATAACACTCCAGTTGAGTTGCTGGCCAGCATTGATGGCCAGGCGGGAAATGGGGGACTCAGTGGCTTTGGCGAAAGAGCCATTATATAAGAAGCAATTGTTTATCCTTAAGGCGCCGTTAAAATGTACAATAGGATGGAGCAGGGCAGCTTTGTGGCACTCAGTGTACACAGGGCAAACATTATCAGATAATTAAACAATGAACAGATTAATCTACCCAAGGGTGGACACACACCAGGAACACTAAACTGTACACTATTATTCTCATTTCAATACATTTTGAAAGTGGTGCTTTTTTATAAAGAACCATTGAATACAACATAAATAATTGCTTGCTTTCATCCCTGATACATTTATTTTTTTATATGAGAAAAAAATCTTCTCATTGACTGCATTTTATTTTAAGTTTGTAGGGCACAGTGCCCTTGACCCTAGCCCCCATTTGTTCTCCATTGTTTCAGGGTCAGTGTGCTGATGGATGTGATAAAGGAACTATTACCTCTGCCACCGCTCGCTGAAGAGAAACAGAGGCCATCAGCAGAAAGGGCGAGTGTTCACACCTTTCCTTTTTTCTTGAGAGTAGAGGTGTTTCTGGTGTCGACTCGTGATTTTTGGAAGTGAAGTGTAAGGGGAAAGTATGCAGTTAATGGCAGGCCCCTTAACAACTTTGATATACAGAAAGATACTCAAGTCCTCAGCTCCCTCAAAGTGGGCATACTAGCAGATAGGGTGGTAAAGAAGCCACTTGCCATCATTGGTATGGCACTGAGTATAAGAGTCAAGAAGTTATGTAGTGGTTAGGCTGCAGTTAGGGTTGAGTGTTATAAACACAGGAGATTCTCCAGATGCTCAAAATCTTAAGCAACACACAAAATGTTGGGGGGGCTCAGCAGGCCAGACACCACCCATCCCCAGCCGGGGAATAAATAGTCAATGTTTCAGGGAGGAACGCTTCATCAGAACTGGAAAGGAAGGGAGAAGAAGGTGAAGAAGAAAGAGGAGTAGAAGCTGGCAGGTGAGACCAGGTGAAAGGGAAAGTAGGTGGGTGGGGAAGGGATGGGGTGATGAAGCAGAGAGATAATAGGTGGAAGAGGTAAAGAGCTAATAAAGAAGAAATTGAACATAGTCATAGAGAAATACGGCACAGAAACAGGCCCTTCAGCCCATCTAGTCAATGCTAAAACCATTTAAACTACCTCCTCCCATTGACCTACACTGGGACCATAGCCTCCATACTCCTACCATCAATGTATCTATCCAAACTTCTCTTAAACATTGAAATCAAGCTCAGATGCACCACTTGTTCTGGTAGTTAATTCCACACCCTCACGACCCTCTGAGTGAAACAAGTTTCCCCTCATGTTCCCCTTAAACTTTTGAACTTTCACTCTTAACCGATGATCTCTGGTTGTAGTCCCACCCAACCTCAGTGCTTAAAGCCTGCTTGCATTTACCCTTCCTGTACCCCTCATAAATTAATACAATTCTATCAAATCTCCTCTCAATCTTCTACCTTCTAAGGTATACAGTCCTAACCTTATAACTCAGGTTCTCCAGACCTGGTAACATCCTTGTAAATTTCCTCGGTATTCTTTCAAGCTTGTTTACATCTTTCCTGTACGTAGGTGACCAAAACTGCACACAATACACAAAATTAGGGCTCACCAATGTCTTATACAATTTCAACATAACATCCCATCTTTTGTACTCAGTACATTGATTTATGAAGGCCAATGTACCAAAAGCTATTTTTATGACCCTATCTAGCTGTGACACCACTTTCAATGAATTATGGACCTGTCTTCTCAGATCTTTTTGTTCTACTAGTCTCCTCAGTGCCTTACCACTCACTGAGTAAAACCTACTCTGGTTAGTCCTACCGAAGAGCAAAACCTTGCACTTGTCTGCATTAAATTCCTTCTGCATTTTTCAGCCCATTTTACCAGCTGTTGCAGATCCTTCTGCAGGCCATGTTAGCTTTCCACTGCACCCCAATCTTGGTGTCATCTGTAAATTTGCTGATCCAGTTAGCCACATTATCATCCAGATCATTGATATAGATGGCAAACAACAAAGAATCCAGCACAGCACATCTCCCTATAGCACATCACTAGTCACAGGCCTCCAGTCAGAGAGGCAACCATCTGCTACCACTGTCTGGCTTCTTCCACAAAGCCAATGTATAATCATTTACTACCTCATCTTGAATGCCGAGTGACTGAGCCTTCTTGACCAACCTCCCACACGGGATCTTGTCAAGTACCTTGCTAAAGTCCATATAGACAACATCCACTGTCTTGCCTTCATCCACTTTCCTGGTAACTTCCTCAAAAAACTCTATAAGATTGGTGAGACATGACCTACCATACATAAAGCTACGATGACTATCTTTAATCAGTCCATGTCTATTCAAATACTCATATATCGGGTCCCTTAGAATACCTTCCAATACCTTTTCTACAACTGATGTCAGACTCACTGGCTTATAATTTCCATGTTTATATTTAGAGCCTTTTTTAAACACTGGAACTTTGGCTATCCTCCAATCCTCCAAAACCGCTCCTGTCACGAAGGATGATTTAAATATCTCTGCTAGGGCCCCGGCAATTTCTGCACTTGCTTCCTGTAGAGTCCAAGAGAACACCTTGTCAGGCCCTGGGGATTTATCCACCCTGATTTGTCTCAGGATAGCAAACACCTCCTCCTTTGTAATCTGTATAGAGTCTATGAAGTTGATGCCAGTATGCCTCACTTCTACAGACTCTGTCTCCATATCCTGAGTAAATACCGACATAAAAAATTAATTTTAAATCTCCCCAATCCACACATGGATTACCATTCTCCTTTTCCAGAGGACCAGTTTTGTCCCTTGCAATCCTTTTGCTCTTAACATATGTGTAGAGTCCTTTAGGATTCTCCTTCACCTGGTCTGCTGGAGCATCTTCACACTATCTTTTAGCCTTCCTAATTTCTTTCTTAAGTGTTCTCTTGCATTTCTTATACCCATAAGCACCTCATTTGTTCCTACTTGCTTATATCTGTTATGCACCTCCTGTTTCTCTTAGCCAGGGGCATAATATCTTTGAAAACCAAGCTACCCTACACTTGCTTTATTTACCTTTTATTCTGATAGGCACATGCAACCTTTGTACTCCCAAAATTTTGCACTTGAAGGCCTCCCACTTACACCTTTGCTGGAAACAGCCTGTCCCAATCCCCACTTGCCAGATCATTTCTGATACCATCAAAATTGGCCGTTCTCCAATTCGGATCCTCAACCTGCAGACTAGGCTTATCTTTTTACATTGTTACTTTGAAATTAATGCATTGTGGTCACAAGATGCAAAGTGTTCTCCTACACAAACTTCCTGCCCCGTCTCATTCCCTAATAGTAGGTGCAGTATCTCATGCTTCCTCACTGGGACCTCTACATGATGATGAAGGAAATTTTCCTCAGCACATATGACAAACTTTAAACCTTTTATAGTATGGGATTCCCTGCCAATGTGTGAACAGGAAAGGACAGTGTACCAGGGAGAAAAGGAAGAAGGAATGGAACTAAAGCGAAGAGGTGAGCAGGTTAGGCGAAGAAGAGTGGTGAGAAGGCAACCAGAGTGGGAAACGCAAAAAGAGTGAAGGAGTGAGGGAAGAAAAATTACCGGAAATTAGAGAAATTGATCTTCATGCCATCAGATTGGAGTTTACTCAGACTGAATATGAGGTGTTGCTCCTCCAGTCTGAGGTTTGTTGAGTATTGCTTACAATTATGGTCACCTCATTACAGGAAAGTACTGGAGGCTTTATAGAGGGTGCAGAGAGATTTACCAAGATGCTGCCTATGTGGAGAATTTGGGCAATCTTGAGTAGCTTTTTCAGTAGTATTAGAGGCTAAGATACCTGGGGAGTTTATGGGATTACAAGAAGGTAAGCAGTCAGAATCTGACTTCTTAATTGACTTGCCTTTATGATCCAAAGATTCAAAGTACATTGATTATCAAAGAATGTATAAATTATACAACCTTTACTTACAGACAGTTACAAAACAAGAAACCTGAAAATTAAAAAGAATAAAGACCAACCCGCAAAGCGCACAGCAACAGAAAACAAACACAAATCACTCAAACAATAGAAGTGAGCAACATCACCAGAATTCTGAACCAAATTGAGTCCTTAGATCCAAATCCGCAGAGCAGCCCAGAGTAGGCCCAAAGCTTTGGTGTTCAATTCATCATATTAGTGGGGATAATTGCCGCAGTGTTCACAGACATGAAGCACAGCAGCCGGGGCAGCTCACAGCCTTAGCAATGCTGAAAGAGGAGCCCCCAGTCAATCTGGGTCGGCAGGTATAGATTTTCAATACAGACCGCTGGTCAGTACCAACATCACTGACCAATCCCAGTGACCAGTGAAATGAGAGGGATGGAAAATGGTGGAAATCCAATGAGGATAGCATGGAAGCAAATAGTTTGAGGAAAGTGAAGATCTTGGCAAAATATAACTAAGGGAAAATCTGAACTTGTCATGAACAATTTCAATTTGCCTGTGCTTTAGAAAGGTCGAAAAGCACAAGCACAGTCATGACTCAACAGGTATATCGGAGGGAGTTCACACGTTGCTTTACTTACACTGCCCCTCAGAGAAAGAATTAACTCCTACATGTGAAGACAGACCTCCTAGTGTCAGCCTTGAGGATACATTAAGTCAGTAATAGATGTTCAAGTTACCTTCACGGGTTTATCTTTTAATTATTACTATTACAGACAGAATTCTCACCTGTCAATTCATGGCCCCCTCAACTGTCATGATGAGCAGCACATCATATTCTGTTGGGGTAGCCTCCAACCTGACACATGAACATTGATTTCTCTAACTTCTGTAATTTCACACCCCTCTCACTTCTTTCTTTCCCGTTCTCCATCCTGGTTCAATTCATATCCCTCTCACACCTTATCTTCTCCATTCTGGTTCAATTCATATCCCTCTCACACCTTATCTTCTCCATTCTGGTTCAATTCATATTCCTCTCACACCTTCTCCATCCTGGTTCAATTCATATCCCTCTCACACCTTATCTTCTCCACCCTGGTTCAATTCATATCCCTCTCACACCTTATCTTCTCCATTCTGGTTCAGTTCATATCCCTCTCACACCTTATCTTCTCCATTCTGGTTCAATTCATATTCCTCTCACACCTTCTCCATCTTGGTTCAATTCATATCCTTCTCACACCTTCTCCAACTTGGTTCAATTCATATCCCTCTCTCGCCTTATCTTCTCCATCCTGGTTCAGTTCATATCCCTCTCACACCTTCTCCATCCTGGTTCAATTCATATCCCTCTCACACCTTATCTTCTCCATCCTGGTTCAATTCATATCCCACTCACACCTTCTCCATCCTGGTTCAATTCATATCCCTCTCACACCTTATCTTCTCCATTCTGGTTCAATTCATATCCCTCTCACACCTTATCTTCTCCATTCTGGTTCAATTCATATCCCTCTCACACCTTATCTTCTCCATTCTGGTTCAGTTCATATCCCTCTCACACCTTATCTTCTCCATTCTGGTTCAGTTCATATCCCTCTCACACCTTATCTTCTCCCCAACTGCCCATGACCTCTGTCTGGTGCTCCTCCTCTTTCCCTTTTTCCATGGTCCACTCTCATCTCCTATTAGATCCCTTCTCTAGCCTTTTATGTTTTTCACCAATACCCTCTCAGCTTCTCAATTCATCACCCTTACCCCTCCCAGGTGTAGAGGAAACTTACGAGGATGCTGCCCGGATCTGAGAGCATGTTTTATGAAGAAAGATTAAGTGATCCAGGGCTTTTCCTTTTGGAGCAAAGAAGGAAGAGAGGTGACTTGTTGGAGGTGTTTAAAATGACAGGAAGCATATACAGAGTGGATGGCCAGCATCCTTTTTCCCCAAGGTACAAATGACAAGAAGGCATAACTTTAAGGTTGGAAATAACTATGTAGCTCAGGTGGTTGATGGTTGAGTTGAGTTGTTCTTCAGTCTTGGTAATCCCTTTGCAAACGTTTCATCGCTATACGAGGTGACATCATCATGATCAAGATTAGAGAACTACTCAACCCAACCATAATTTTAATGTGATTGGAGGAAATACAGAAGGTGCCGGAGGTAGATTTTTCACACAGAGTCTGGTGGGTGTGTGGAACATCCTGCAAGGCAAGGCAAGACATTTAAGAGAGTATTAAATAGGGACATGGCTGAAAGCAAAATGGAGAGCTATGTAGATTGATCATGGAGTAGGTTTAAATGTTGGTGTTACATCATGGGCAAAATGGCCTGTACTGCACTGTTCGAAATCTAAATATACTGTCTCTTCCACCCCCATTTTCTAGACTTGCAATACACTTCCCAACTCACTGGTGTTACAACACTCTCTCTGATATCACTAAATTCACCTCCACTACTCAAGGATGTTACATGTGAGCCTGAAATTCACCTAGCCTGCACATCAAAGAAGCACCGGGGACAAGTGGTCATCAGATGTTCAATTTGTAGCTATTGAGTGCACATTATCCTGAAGTACTTGGCTAGAGATTTGCTCAAACTTCATTGGAAAGCTCATTTAGATACACGATGTGAGATTTTTGGCAGCGCGTGGACTGAGTATCTTTCCAAAAATGTTGATTCATTTCCCTGGGACAACACACAGGCCACAAACCCTCTGACAAGGAAATCATTTCCTCTTCTTGTTACAACGAAGAAGGCATCATCACTTAGCCTTCTATAACCCTCTGTCCTCAAACCTTTTTTCCTGCTCCTTAGTGACTCCCTTTGCACCAGAGGCATTGATGACGCAAGTGTTTGCTGCGTGGCATCCAGGAGGGTTTCTTGATGCAGTGTGTGAATAATCCAAACATGAAAATACCTGCAGATGCTGGAAATCCAAGCAAAACGCACTAAAAGTTAGAGTAATTCAGCAGGCCAGGCAGCATCTATGGAAAAGAGTAAACAGTTGATGTTTTGGGCCAAGACCCTTCATCAGGATTGGGAAAAAAGATGAGAAGTCAGAGAAAGAAGGTGCAGGAAGGGGAGGTAGAAATACAAGGTGGTAGGTGATAAGTGAAACTGAGAGGTGGAGGGGTGAAATAAAGAACTGGGAAGTTGATTGGTGAAAGGAATGAAGGGTTGGAGAAGGGGATATCTGATAGGAGAGCGTAGAAGACAATGGAAGAAGGGGAAGGGGAAAAATCACTAGAGGGAGGAGATAAGGTGAGAGAGGAAGTGGGAATGGGAATGGTGAAGGAGGGAGGCAACTACCAGAAGTTAGAGAAATCAATGTTCATGCCATCAGGTTGGAGCATTCCCAGTCGGAATATAAGGAATATACTTCACCCCCTCCTGCCTCCTGGTTTCACCTATCACCTATCACCTTGTATTTCTTCCTCCCCACCTCCCACCTTTTTACTCTTGACTTCTTAAATTCTTTTCTCCAGTCCTGATGAAGGGTCTCGGACCGAAACGTCAACTGTTTACTCTTTTACATGGATGCTGCCTGGCCTGCTGATTCCTCCAGCATTTTGTGTGTGTTGTGTGGATGATCAAACCAGGGAAGGGAACATACTAGACTGCACACAAGGAAGTGGCCTGGCTGGGTGACTGGAGTTTTGAGTGGGAAGAGTACAAGTTATAGAGCAATCGAGTGCTACAACACAGAAACAGACCCCTTAGTCCATTTAATCCATGCTGAGTTATAATTCTGCTTAATCCAATTGACCCACACCTAGTCCATAGCCTTACATACCCCTTCCATCCATGTACTTACCTTAACGTCTCTTAAATGTTGAAATCAAACCCGCACTCAGCACCTCAGCTGGCAGTTCGTTCCACCCTCTCACCACCCTCAGAGTGAAGAAGTACCCCCTCAGGTTCTCCTTGAACATTTCACATTTCACACTTAACCCATGACCTGTACTTCTGCTCCCACCCAACCTCAATGGAAAAGGCCTGCTTGTATTTACCCTATTGACACTCCTGTGTTAATAGATAGGCAGCTGAAACATCTGCCAAAATCTGTAGAGATCTAGAGGAGCTGTAAGGATTAACATGTGTCAGGTGCGATGGAGGGATGTGGCAGGAGTGGTGGAAAGACAGTCAGCATGGCTTTGTTTGAGGAGGTAGTAATACACAAAATGCTCAAGGAACTCAATAGGTCCCTTTATTAGGGTGTCCTAATCTCCTGATAAAGGGTCTCAACCTGAAATGTTGACGGCCTATTTCTCTCCATAGGTGCTACCCTGACCTGCTGAATTCCTTCAACAATTTGTGTATGTTACTCTGGATTTCCAGCATCTGCAGAATTTCGTGTTTATGTTGCATGGAAAGGTTATGTCTTACAAAATTCTGTTGAGTTTTCTGAGGAGGAGATGAAAGATGATTGATGAGGGTAAGGCAGTGGATGTTGTGTACATTGACCTGAGCTATGCTTTCCACAAGGTCTCCCGTGGACGTCTGATCCAGAAGATTAAGACACATGGGATCCATAGAAACTTGGTTGATTGAATTCCAAACTAGCTTGGTAGTGGTGGAGGGGCACTATTCTGACTGGAGGGCTATGACTAGTGGATCACATGGATTGGTGCTGGGACCTCTGCTGTTTGTGATTATACAGTATATAAGTGGCTTGGATGAAAATATAGGTGTGCTGATTAATACATTTAAAGATGACACAAAAATTGGATAATGAGGAAAGTTGTCAAAGGATTCAGCAGGATAGAGTCAAGATGAAAATGTGGGTGGGGAAATGGCAGATGGAGTCCAATCTGGACGAGTGTGGGGTGCTGTGTGTTGAGAGCTTAACTGTTAGAGGAAAGAATAGAGTAAATGGAGGAACCTTAGAAGGATTGATATATGGGGGATCTTGGGATCCATATCCCTGAAAATGACAACACAAGTACGTAGCATGGTGAAGAGAATATATGTCATTGTTCAGGGAGGAAATGCAAAAGTTGTAGCTGTATAGAAATTGGTTAGGCCCTGCTGAGATTATTGTGTGCAATTCTGGTCACCCCATTACAGGAAGGACGTGAAGACTTTGGAGGAGGTGCAGAAGAGTTTGCCAGGATGTTGTCTGGATTAGAGAGTATTAGTTCAAAGGAGAAGTACAAGAGGAGAGGCTGTACTTGATCTGGTATTGGGAAATGAACCTGGTCAGGTGTCAGGTCTCTCAGTGGGAGAGCATTTTGAAGATAGTGTTCACAATTCTATCTCCTTTATCATAGCATTGGGATAGGAGATAGGAACAGACAAGTTAGGGAAACATTTAATTAGAGTAAGGGAAAATATGAGGCTATCAGGCAGGAACTTGGAAGCATAAATTGGAAATAGATGTTCTCAGGGAAACGTACGGAAGAAATGTGGCAAACATTCAGGGGATATTTGCGTGGGGTTCTGCATAGATACGTTCCAATGAGACATGGAAAGGATGGTAGGGTACAGGAACCATGGTGTACAAAGGCTGTTGTAAATCTAGTCAAGAAGAAAAGAAAAGCTTACCAAAGGTTCAAAAAACAAGGTAATGATAGAGATCTAGAAGATTATAAGGCTAGCAGGAAGGAGCTTAAGAATGAAATTAGGACAGCCAGAAGGGGCCATGAGAAGGCCTTGGCGGACAGGATTAAGGAAAACCCCAAGGCATTCTACAAGTATGTGAAGAGCAAGAGGATAAAACATGAGAGAATAGGACCAATCAAATGTGACAGTGGAAATGTTTGCATGGAACCGGAGGAGATGGCAGAGGTACTTAATGAATACTTTGCTTCAGTATTCACTACGGAAAAGGATCTTGGCGATTGTAGGGATGACTTGCAGCAGACTGAAAAGCTCGAGCATGTGGATATTAAGGAAGAGGATGTGCTGGAGCTTTTGGAAAGTGTCAAGTTGGATAAGTCACTGGGACCAGAGGGGATGTACCCCAGGCTACTGTGGGAAGCGAGGGAGGAGATTGCTGAGCCTCTGGCGATGATCTTTGCATCATCAGTGAGGGCGGGAGAGGTTCCAGAGGATTGGAGGGTTGCGGATGTTATTCTCTTATTCAAGAAAGGGAGTAGGGATAGCCCAGGAAATTATAGACCAGTGAGACTTACTTCAGTGGTTGGTAAGTTGATGCAAAAGATCCTGAGAGGCAGGACTTATGAACATTTGGAGAGGCATAATATGATTAGGAATAGGCAGCATGGCCTTGTCAAAGGTAGGTCGTGTCCTTACGAACCTGATTGAATTTTTCGAGGATGTGACTAAACACTTTGATGAAGGCAGAGCCGTAGATGTAGTGTATATGGATTTTGGTAAGGCATTTGATAAAGTACTCCATGCAAGACTTATTGAGAAAGTAAGGAGGCATGGGATCCAAGGGGACATTGCTTTGTGGATCCAAAACTGGCTTGCCCACAGAAGGCAAAGAGCGGTTGTAGACGGGTCATATTCTACATAGAGGCCGGTGACCAGTGGTGTGACTCAGGGATCTGTTCTTGGACCCCTATTCAGTGTGATTTTTATAAATGACCTGGATGAGGAAGTGGAGGGATGGGTTAGTAAATTTGCTGATGACACTAAGGTTGGGGGTGTTGTGGATAGTGTGGAGGGCTGTCAGAGGTTACAATGGGACATTGATAGGATGCAAAACTGGACTGAGAGGTGGCAAATGGAGTTCAACCCAGATAAGTGTGAGGTGGTTCATTTTGGTAAATATGATGGCAGAATATAACATTAATAGCAAGACTCTTGGCATGCAGAGGATCAGAGGGATCTTGGGGTCCGAGTCCATAGGACACTCAAAGCTGCTACGCAGGTTGACTCTGTGGTTAAGAAGGCATACGGTGCATTTGCCTTCATCAATCGTGGGATTGAGTTTAAGAGCCGAGAGGTAATGTTACAGCTATATAAGGACCCTGTTCAGACCCTACTTGCAGTACTGTGCTCAATTCTGGTCATCTCACTACAGGAAGGATGTGAAAACCATAGAAAAGGGTGCAGAGGAGATCTACAAGGATGTTGCCTGGATTGGGTTATGAGAATAGGTTGAGTGAACTCAGCCTTTTTTCCTTGCAGCAACGAAGGATGAGAGGTGACCTGACAGAGGTGTATAAGATGATGAAAGGAATTGATCATGTGGATAGTCAGAGGCTTTTTCCCAGGGCTGAAATGGCTAGCACGAGAGGGCATAGTTTTAAGGTGCTTGGAAGTGGTATAAAGCAGATGTCAGGGGTAAGTTTTTTACATAGAGAGTGGTGAGTGCAGGAATGGGCTGTCGGCGGCGGAGGTGGAGGTGGATATGATAGGGTCTTTTAAAAGACTCCTGGATGGGTACATGGAGCTTAGAAAAATAGAGGGCTATGGGTAAGCCTAGGTATGTTTTAAGGGAAGGACATGTTTGGCATAGCTTTGTGGGCCGAAGGGCCTGTATTGTGCTGTAGGCTTTCTATGTTTCTCTGTTTCTATGACAAAATTAGGTTTATTTTCTCCTGAGCACTGGAAGCTGAGGGGACACCTGGTAGAAGTTCATAAAATTTGAAGAGGCAGAGACAGGACAGACTTTCAAACTTTTCTCTCCAGTGTGGAAATGTCAAATACAAGAGAGCATAGTTTTATAGTGAGAATGGGGAAATCTAATGGATATTTATGAGTTAAGAGATTTACACAGAGAGTGGTAGGTGCTTGGAATGCGATGCCAGGGAAGTGGTGAAAGCAGATACGCCAGCAGCATTTAAGAGGCTTTTAGACAGACAGGGAATAGAGGGATACAGAGCATGTACAAACAGATGAGATTTGTCTAAATTAGCACCGTGGTCAGCACAGACATTGTGGGCCAAAGGGCCTGTTTCTGTGCTGTACTGTTCTACTTTCTATGTTTTATGTACATCTCAGGGTACTTTCCCAGAGACTGGAGAATCCAGGCAGAAGGAATACGATGGGTTCAAGTTTAGCACCCACTGGATGAGAGAGGAATTCTCATTGTGGACGGTGTTAGATGGGAGGGAGGTTTGCAGCTTTCTACTGATGGAAGGGCTTGCAGGGGGTCAGGGGGATAGAGATGTGGCAAGTTCTATAGGAAGGATTATCTGCTGTAGCATTCTGATCCCTGGGACTGAGGTGATTTTTTTAAGTCTTCAAGATATTCTATAGAGAGAGAGAGAGGGAGAGAGACAGACAGACAGAGAGAGAGAAAGCGAGAGAGAGAGAGAGAGAGAGAGAGAGAGAGAGAGAGAGAGACAGTGTGAGAGAGAGAGAGAGAGAGTGAAGGGGAGAGAGGGAGGGCAACGGGGGGAGAGAGAGAGTCAGGGAAGGGGTGAGAGAGAGGAGTGGGGGGGAGGTGCAGGAGAGGGAGGGAGGGGTGAGGGGAAGAGAGGGGGGGAAACGGGGAGGAAGAGGGGGAAGAGAGGGGAAGAGGGGAAGGGGGAAGGGGAGAGGGGAAGAGAAGCGGGAAAGAGGGGGAAGAGAGAAGAGAAGGGGAGAGAGGAGGTGAAGAGAGGGGGAAGAGGGGTGAAGGGGAAGAGGGAAGAGGGGAAGAGGGAGGAAGAGGGCGAGGGGAAGAGAGAGGGAAGAGAAGGAGGAAAGACAAGGGGAAAGAAGGGGGAGAGAGTAAAGAAGAGAAGGTGCTTTATTTTCCTTCTCAACCCATTCTCCTGCCTTCTTCCTATAATCTTTAATGCCTTTACAAATCAAGGACCTATCAACCTCTGCAAGTATACCCAATGAGCTGGCCTCCACGGCTGTCAGTGGCAATGACTTCCATAGATACAGAACCTTCTGGCTAAAGAACATCCTCTTCAACTCCTTTCTAAAGACTTGTCCTATCCTGAGGCCCTGTCGTCTGGTGCTTGACTCCCCCACTATTGGAAACATCCTCTCCATATTCAGGCCTTTCAATATTCAGTCGGTCTCAATGAGATCCCCCCTCGTTATTTTAAACTCCAGCAAGGACAAGTGTCAGCATGAGATTTGCAGAGCCTTGATTAGTGGTTGAGTCCTGGAGTCCAAAGAGAAAGTGTGGGGATCAGGGAGCCTGGTTGAGAAGTATTCCTTTCCCATGATGGGCACAGTGGATATTGTGACTGGGAGCACAGAGGTAGTTCAAATCATTTGTTCCATTTAATATGTTTGCAAGGTTACTGACAAAGAGGATAGACAAATGAAAAGGGGAAACTGTTACAAGAAATTAGACCAAGTGAGTTGTTCATCACCATCAGATTCCAGCCTTTGGGGAAACATTGCACTTTGGGAATTCACCTGAAATGTAGACAATTCACCTGTTGTGTTGAGACAGGTCTATCCTCATTCTCAGACCACCAGACCCCTGGTGCCAGCTTTCCATAAGACATCGGAGCAGAATTAATCCATTCAGCCCAGCAAGTCTGCTCTTTCATTGTCTTACAATTTTCCTTCATTAGTTAATGGAGTTTGGATCAACAGGTGGGTACCCACTTAAGTAACGAATTGTTTACTTGCCTTTCTGGTTACTGGAAGTGACACCAGGCAGTGAGATCATCAAGCGATTGATGAGAGATGTATCAGGGCACTGGCGTTCAGAAAGTACACAGAGAACACCTGCTAAACTGGGCAACTTCATTTCAAAGGCTCCAGGACATCTGCCAGTGTGAGGGCTGCCACCAGGACTTTCCCAACCCACTTAACTTCACATCTGGCAACAACCAGACCTGCCCTGAACCACAAACACAAGGAAATCTGCAGATGCTGGAATTTCAAGAAACGCACATAAAAGTTGCTGGTGGAACGCAGCAGGCCAGGCAGCATCTCTAGGAAGAGGTACAGTCGACGTTTCGGGCCGAGACCCTTCGTCAGGACTAACTGAAAGAAGAGCTAGTAAGAGACCTGAACCAGGTATCTGAAGTAACTTTCTGTGTGCAGAGGGATTCATAGAACGTCGAACAGTTCGGTAGAAGAGTAGACCCTTCAGCTTATGGTGTTGTGTCAAACACACACAAAATGCTGGAGGAATTCAGCAGGCCAGACAGCATCTGTGGAAAAGAGTACAGTCGACACTTCAGGGCAAGACTCTTCATCAGGACCTCAGAGTGTTGCAGCCCGAAACATCGACTAGACTCTTTTCCATAGATGCTCCTGGCCTGCTGAGTTCCTCCAGAATTTTGTGTGTGTTGCTTGGATTTCCAGCATCTGCAGAATTTCCATTGCTTGAAATTAAAAGATTATCTTTATTTATCACATGTACATCAAAACATACAGTGAAATGTGTCGTTCTGTGTCAAATCAAAAAAGCGAAGATTGTGCTGGGCAGCCTGTATGTGTGGCCATGTGCCAGAGCCAGTATAGCATTACCACAGCTTACCAAAGCCTATCCATTCGTATTTGGAATGTGGGAGGAAACCCATGTATTCCCGGTGAGAACGTACAAACTTTACAGAGAACAGCAGAAATCAAACCTCGATATCACACCCACTAAACTAATCCCTTCTACTTTCCACGCCATGCATATTCATATGTCTAAAAGCACCTTGAATGCCCTCTATCATGTTTGCCTCTACCACCACCTGGCAGCACATTCCAGGTACCACCCCCCGCCCCCGTGCAAAAATACTTGCCCTGTACATCTCTTTTGAACTTACCTGAAAGGCATGTCCTCTAGTTTTAGAAATTTCAATCCTAAGGAAAAGTTACTTGCTGTCTTCTCTTTCTATGCCCCTCATAATCTTATCAGATCTCCCCTCAACTTGCGGCACTCCAGAGAAACAAAACAAGTTTGTCCAGCTTCTCCATTTGGCACGTGTCCTCTAATCCAGGTGGCATCCTGGCAAACCTTTACTGCACCCTCTCCAAAGCTTCCACATCCTTCCTATAATGTCATGACTAGAAATGAATGCAGTACTCCATATGCCACCTAACTAGATTTTGATAAAACTGCAACAGAACTTCCTGATTTTTGAATTCAGTTCCTTGCTTAATAAAGGTGAACATGCCATATGCCTTCTTTACCATCCTATCAACCTGTGTAGCCACTTTCAAGGATTGATTAACAAGATCCCTCTACTCATCTGCACTCTTGCCATTAACAGTGTACTGCCTCTTTTACATTTGATCTCCCAAATTGCAACAGTTTACATATGGCAGGATTAAATTCTATCTGCCATATCTCCACCCATATCTGCAACTGGTCTATATTTTACCTGGACAACTTCTCTCTCTAATTCAGTCTCCCTAGCCCCAGCAACATCCTTGTTGCATTGTTTCTGGTTTAACCACATCTTTCCTATATAATATGTCAAACAGCAGGGTAGTGTCTGCCAATGATAGTTCGCATTCTTGCATGAAGCTACCTGACCATTCCCATGTCCCTGCCTGGTGGGAACCTGCTCTGAGCAAAACGGAGTACCACCTTTCCCCATTCCACAATAGTAACAATGCTACTTTGGCCATGAAGTACATTGCGATGACATGAGACTACGAAATGATTGTCACCAAAGACTCATGAAGATTACTACAGATGTGCCGTGGAGATCATCCTGACTGGTTTCATCTCTGCCTGGATTGGAGGCTCCACTGCACAAGAAATGGCAGAGGGCAGTAGACTCAGTCAGCTCTATCGTGGGCACACAATGGGCACCCTCCCCACCGCTGAGGGCATCTTCAAGAGATAGCACCTCAAGAAGGCAGCATCCATCGCTAAAGGCCCCTCGGCATCTAGGACATGCCCTCTTCTTGTTACTTTCATTGGGGAGGAGATAGATGAGCCTGAAGACACACACTCAACGTTTTATGAGCAGCTTCTTTCTTTCTGCCATCAGATTTCTGAATGGTCCATGAAGACTACCTCATTATTGCACTATTTATTGTTTGCAATTTATAGTAATTATATATCTTTGCACTATACTGCTGCTGCAAAACAAATTTCATGTCATATAAGACAGTGATAATAAAGCTGATTCCGATATGAATGCAATGATATTTTCCTTTAAAGAGTATCTTGGAGCAACTAAGCCACAGATCTAAGTCACAGAAAATGGTTTTGGCGAGCGAACAGCCCTTTGTTAATCCCACAACTAGCCCCTCCCACTCATCTCACCACCCAAACACACATCGTTTCCCAACCGCTGTACACGTTCTAACAGCTGGACAAATGTAAACATTACCAAGTCCCATTATCAAGGGTTGGGATGTTATGTGAAAGTTCTATAACACATTGGTGAGGCCTAATTTGGGATATTGTGTGTAGTTCTGGTCACCTACCTACAGGAAAAACAATAAGATTCAAAGAATACAGAGAACATTAACAAGAATGTTGCTGGGACTTGTTAGGGACATCTTATAGAGGTATTCAGAATTATACAGTGGGGTTTAGATGGGGATATAGAATGCAAGCAAGCTTTTTCCACTAAGGCTCAGAAAGACTAGAACTAGAGGTCACAGGTTAAGAGTGAAAGGTGAAATATTTAAGGAGAGCCTGAGGGGGATGTCTTCACTCAGAAAATGGTGCAGGTGTGGGAAAAGCTGGAAGTGGTTTGATTTCAACATTTAAGAGAAATTTGAGTAATTATATGGGTGGGAGAGGTATGGAAGGCTAGATGGAATGAAGGACCTATTTCTGTGCTGTTGTGCTCAATGACTCTATCACTCTATGATTAGCATAATTGTTCAAAAGACAAATTGACCTCTAGATTTTGAATTCTATCGTCCACAAGACTACAGGGACTCAGTTGCATTCTAAGATGCCTGCTGACGTGAGTACTGGTAAGTGACTTTCTACCAAGCTTTGAGATAGGTGTATCTGAGGGATCCAGATACAGGAAGATCTGCCTGACTCCTAGTGCCTCATCCTGAGCAGTATGTAATCGGCGATCTTTACCATTGGGTGGTGGTTTGACATCTGCGTCTCCTTGCTGGTTCGAGCTTTCAGATTGTCCTGACTCTGTGAGATAAAAAGAGACGGGTGATCAGCACGGGGAGACTCTTTTGTCTATCGTTCAACCAAACACCGCCCATCACTCAATAGCAAGACAGTCTCATCAGTAGGGATGGTGAAGTCAAACCTCCCACAGTAGCCCACGGCCAACAGAAACATCTCATGTTATCAGTCAGGACCACCTGGCCTGGAAAGATCTGCTGATTTTCCAAATGTATCCATCCCCTCAAAGCAGAGTTAATTTGGACCATCAACTTTCTTACAGACAGATAATTTTCATGGAATTGTTCCAAAGGTTCCTCAAGGAAGGTCTATTGCTCTATCAAGAATTGCATAAAAAGTATCTGTCTTTTTTTTAACTCCAATCTCCAGGGAATACTGAATGAAGTTTCCAAGATATCGATTGAACATTACTCTCCTGCAAATTACTCACTCTCAAATTATACACTATCCTTCCTTGGAAGCATATCACTGTCCCATCATCACCACCAAATCTAAATCCTGGAACTCGCTCCCCAATAGCACCATTGCCAGATGGACTGTAGAGGTTCAAGAAAGCTCTAAGGAAAGTTAGGGATGGACAATAATTATTGGTATTGTCAGTGATACCTATATGTATTAATAAATAATATCATAAGTAAATAGCACAGCTCATGGTTGGCAATGTTGGCTCCATGATGTCCAATATATTTGAATCTGTGTTTAGCAAATATTTTTCCCACAACCAGATATTGCCCAATTTGGCTGTGGAGGCCAGTTCTGTGGGTATATTTAGGACAGAGGTTGATAGATTCTTAATTAGTCAGGGCATGAAGGGATATGGGGAGAAGAGAGGGAAATGGATCGACCATGATGAAATGGTGGAGCAGACTCGATGGGCCAAATGGCCTAATTCTGTTCCTATATTTTATAGTCTTGCAGTCTAAATACATTAATAAATGACTTAATGTATTGAATATGTTCAAATAAAATAATATTGTTGCCAGTGTTGAATAAGACCATAAGATATAGGAGCAGAAGCAGGCCATTCAGCCCATCGAGTCTGCTCTGCCATTCAATCGTGGGCTCATCCAATTCTTCCACCCATCCCCACTCCCTTGCCTTCTCCCCGTACCGTTTGGTGCCCTGGCTAATCAAGAACCTATCTATCTCTGCCTTAAAGGCACCCAATGACATGGCCTCCACAGCCACTCATGGTAACAAACTCCACAGATTTACCACCCTCTGACTAAAGTAATTTCTCCACATCTCTGTTCTAAATGGATGTCCTTCAATCCTGAATTTGTGTCCTCTTGTCCTAGACTCCCCTACCATGGCAAATAACTTTGCCATATCTAATCTGTTCAGGCCTTTTAACATTCAGAATGTTTCTATGAGATCCCCCCTCATTCTCCTGAACTCCAAGGAATACAGCCCAAGAGCTGACAGATGTTCCTCATACGGTAACCCTTTCATTCCTGGAATGACATTGGCTTCAACAGAATGTAACACCAGAAAGGGGAACGGTATAATACTCAATTATATTCAGGGACCATGTGCAAGATTCTCGTCCCAAACCTGCCAAACGTTCTCCTGAAACCTCTAAAGCTACATCTTGTCACCTCACTATGCAGTACAGTCCAATTCACATTTACCCCCTTTCCCCACTCCAATGTAGTCTTCTCTGTAAATGTAAAATACTAGTTGTATAGCCCCTGTTTCAGATTTTCTCCAATAAAAATTAATGGGAATCTGAACAGATTATATTAGTTTTATTTGTCACATGTGCATCCAAACATCGAAATATGCAATGAAAAGTGTCAACTGTATCAAATCCAATCAACGAGGATTGTGCTGGTGGCAGCCCACAAGTGTCGCCACTGTTCCAGTGCCAATATAGCATGCCCACCACTTACTAACCCTAGCCTGTATGTCTTTAGAAAGTGGGAGGAAACCAGGGCATCCAGAAGAAACCCATGTGATCACAAAGAGAATATCCAAACACCCTACAGCGGCAGAGATTGAATCCCAATCGATAATCGCTGGTGTTCGAGTAGCGTTACACTAACTGCTGTGGCTACTATGTCAAACATCAGCCCAGGTCAGAAATATAAACAGGATCTGGTAGACTATCAGAGAGATAAGTTGTGGAGAATTTTCCATGATGATGTGATAAGTTTCCAAGTGAAGAACCTAAAATATCAAATCAAAGTGATGTCTTTAATCCAGTGACAGCAAGGTGTCATGAGATGCCTTTTGAAGAAGACTACAAGACTTACAACAGAGGCAGTGTGTAGTGAGACTGTCAGGAAGGACAGGTAGATGATAGGACTGAACTGCAATCAGTAAGGTGAGAAAGATGACATAGGATCGGAAGATGTAGAATCCTTATGGTAGGATTAAGAACTGCAAGGGTTAAAACGACTCTGATGTGAGTTATATACAGGCCTCCAAATAGTAGCCAGGATTTGGGCTACAAATTACAACAGAAGATAGAAAAGGCTTGTCAAAAGAGCAATGTTACAATGTCATAGGAGATTTCATTATGCAGATAGATTGGGAAAATAAGTTTGGTACTGTATCTCAAGAGATAGGATTTGTAGAATGCCTACAAGATAGTTTTGTAGAGCAGCTTGTGGTTGAGTTCACAAGGGGATCAGTTATTCTGGACTGGGTATTGTGTAATGAACCAGATTTGATTAGGAAGATTAAAGTAAAGGACTCTTCAGGAAGCAGTGGTCATAATATACTAGTATTTACCTTGCAATCTGAGAGGAAGAAGGTGAAGTCAGAAGTATCAGTATCTCAGTGGAGTAAAGAGAATTACAGAGGCATGAGAAATGAGCTGGCCAAAGTTGATTTGAAGGAGACACTAGCAGGACTGATGGCAGAGCAGCAATGGCTAGAGTTTCTGTGATCAAATTGGAAGATGCAGGATAGGTACATCCTAAAGAAGAATTATTCTAAAGGTAGGATGATGGAACTGAGAAGGGGAGTCAAAAGTCAAAGCCAACATAAAAGCAAAAGAGGGGGTGTATACTAGAGCAAAAACTAGTGGGAAGTTAGAGGATTGGGAAGCTTTTAAAAACCAACAGAAAGCAACTAAAAAGCCATAAGGGGAGAAAAGATGAAATATGAAGGAAAGCTAGGCAGCGACATCAAAGAGTATACCAAAAAGCTTTTCCAGATATATAAAGAGAAAAAGACAAGTGAGAGCAGATATTGGACTGCTGGAGAAAGACACTGGAGAGGTAGTAATGGGGGACAAGGAAATGGTGGACAAACTGAACAAGTATTTTGCATCATTCTTCACTGTGGAGGACACTAGTAGTGTGCTGGAAGTTCAAGAGCGTCAAGGGGCAGAAGTGAATGCAATTGTTATTACTAGGGAGAAGGTGCTTCAGAAACTAAAAAGTGTGAAGATAGATTAGTCACCTGGCCCAGATGAACTATACCCCCAGTTTCTGAAAGAGATAGCTGAAAAGATTGTGGGGGGGGGGAGCATTAGTGATGACCTCTGAAGAATAACTAAATTCTGAACTGGTTCTGAAGGACTGGAAAATTGCAAACATCCCTTCACTCTTCAAGAAGGGAGGAAGGCTGAAGAGAGAAAATTATAAGCCTGTTAGCCTGACCTCAGTGGTCGGGAAGATGTTGGAGTTGATTGTTAAGGATGTGGTTTCAGGATACTTGGAGGTTTAGGTAAAATAGGCCAAATTCTACATGGTTTCCTTCAGGGAAAATCTTGCCTGACAAATCTGTTAGAATTATTTGAGGATGTTGCAAGCAGGATAGACAAAGGAGAATCGGTGGATTTTGTGTACTTGGATTTTCAGAAGGCCTTTGACTAGGTGCCGCACATGAAGATAAGAGCCCATGGCATTACAGGAAAGGCATGGATAAAGCATTGGCTGGTTAGCAGAAGGAAAAAAGTGGGAATAAGGGAAACCCTTTCTGATTGGCATGTCAATGATTTGGATGATGGAATTGATATCTTTGTGGCCAAGTTTGTGGACAATATGAAGATAGGTGGAGGCACAGGTAGTGTTGTGGAAGTATTGAGGCTGCAGAAGGATTTAGAAATATTAGGAGAATGGACAACAAAGTAGCAATTGGAATACAGTGTCAGGAAGTGTATGGTCATGCACTTTGGTAGAAGGAATAAAAGCACAGACTATTTTCTAAATGGAGAAAAAATTCAAAAAATCTGAGATGCAAAGGGACTTAGGCATTCTCGTGCAGGTTAATTTGCAGGCTGAGTTTGTGGTGAAGAAGGCAAAGGCAATGTTAGCATTCATTTCAAGTGGACTAGAATATAAAAGCAAGGCTGTAATGTTGAGGCTTTATAAGGCACTGGTGAGAGCTCTCTTGTGGTATTGTGAGCAGTTTTGGGCCCCTTATTTAAAAAAGGATCTATTGACATAGGAAAGGGTTCAGAGGAGGTTCTCAAGAATGATTCTGGGTATGAAAGTCTTATTGTATGAGGAGCTATTGATGACTCTGGGCCCTTACTCGCTGGAATTCAGAAAAATGAGGAGGGATCCCATTGAAACCTATCAAACGTTGAAAGGTCTAGATGGAGTAGGTGTGGGGTTGTCTTGGACCAGAGGGCACAGCCTCAGAATAGAGGGATGTCCATTTAGAACAGAGATGATGAGGAATTTCTTTAGCCAGAGGGTTGTTGTATCTGTGAAATTCGTCGTCACAGGTGGCTGTGGAGGCCAGGTCACTGGGTGTATTTAAGGCGGAGGTTGATAGGTTCTTCACTAGCCAGGGTGTGAAAGGTTATGGAGAGAAGGAAGAAGAATGGGTTTGAGGGGGAAGTGGATCAGCCATGATGAAACGGTGGAGTAGACATGATGGGCCAAATGGCCTAATTTTTCTCCTTTGTCTAATGGTCTACATCAGCTGCCCCTCTCTGAACCGTGGATGATGGTCCAGTGGCCTCCCTTCTAATATGAATCAAGAAGGAAAAGGAAAGTTTTGACCATAAGACATGGGAGTAGAATTAGACTATTCAGCCTATCGACTCTGCTCCACCAAAGCTTTGTTGCTAGGCTCACAGTTGCATTTGCTCTCTGACTAAAACTTCAGGGTTAGAACACAGAACGGGCCCTGCAGCCCATGATGTTGTTTCAACTTTTTAATCTACTCTAAGATCAATATAACTCTTCCCTCCTACTTAGACCTCTAATTTTCTTTCACCCATGTTGCCTAAATAAGAGGTTCTTAAACGTCCCTAATGTCTGCCTCTACAACCACCCCCTGTTGTGCTTTCTAAGCACCCACAATGCTTTGCGTAAGAAACCTAACCCTAACATCCCCCCTCCACTTTCTTCCAATCAGCTTAAAATTATGCCCTCTCATATTAGCCAGTTCTGTTCTGGGATAAAGTTTTTGGCTGTCAACTCAATCTATACTTCTGATCATCCTGTACACTTCGATAAATTCACCTCTCACCTTACTTTGTTCCAAAGAGAAAAGCCCAAGCTCACTCAACCTTTCCTCATAAGAGATGCTCTCTAGTCCAGGCAGTATCGTGGTAAATCTTCTCTACATCCTCTCGAAAGCTTCCACATCCTTCCTACAATGAGGAGACTAGCACTGAACACAGTACTCAAAGTGTGGTCTAACCAGAGTTTTATACAACTGCAATATTACCTCACAGCTCTTGAGCTCAATCCCCCCAACTAATGCTGGCCAACACTTTATTTGCAATTATCATTTGGGACTCTCTCACTTGCAATCCCAATCAATGGTTGTAGATTAGACTGGCTCAGTGAAGTCTTGGTCAAAGAGCAGAACATGGTCCGCACTACTCCCATTGAGAGATTCCACAGGGGATGAATTAAAAATGGGCCACATGAGAGGGAGAGAATCTCTCTCGACTTGGGAGAGAAAGCTTCACTCTCAGTTCCAATACTGGTTGCCTGAACTCTTCCCCTTGAACCTGGTGGAAGTGTGCTACCATCCCTCAGGATATTGCCAGGATTCAGTTCCATCAGCAGAAAGCAATAGGGTCCTCCATACATTGGCCAGAGAGGACTTTTTAAAGACATTCCCTCAGTCCTCAGGAAGTTAACACAAATGAGACACTGATGTGCCTGTTAGTTTGATAAGTGTAACTGAAATTGTCTCATTATCCGCTTCCTCTCTTTCTCGACGATGGTTCCGAGGTTCCAGTTAATGTTGTTTTTGTTAACTGAAGGCCAAAATGAATGAACACTCAGAGTGATTTGGTTTGTGGCTGAGGTCAAGGGAAATACATTCACCGGGCTAGTAAGATGATGGGGCAGAGGATTCAGATTCAAGTTTATTTATCACATGTACATCAAAACAGAGTGGACCATATCATTTGCATTAACAACAAACACACTAACCCACTCAAGGATATGCTGGGGGCAGCCTGCAAGTTTCACCACACATTCTGGCACCAACATAGCATTCTCGCTGTGCTTTACATAATTCCCATGACCTCACTGGTAGCAGCTTGTATAATAGTCAGTCCCTCAGTGAGCAGAAAAATACTCATATCAACAGTGAAACTGAGCACACCAGTTTGCTGCTGCACACATATTTTCACAGACTCTTGGAAAATATACACTTTGGCCACTTTATTAGGTACACCTGCTTATTAATGCAAATATTTAATCAAACAATCAAGTGGTAGCAATTCAATGCATAAAAGCATGCAGGCATGGTCAAGAGGTTCGGTTGTTATTCAGATCAAACATCAGAAAGGGGAAGAAATGTGATCTAAATGACTTTGACTGTGGTATGATAGTTGGCGCCAGACAGGGTGGTTTGAGTATCTCAGAAACTTCTGGTCTCCTGGGATTTTCACACACAACAGTTGGACTTTACAGAGAATGATGCAGTAAACAAAAAACATCCATTAAGCGACAGTTCTGTGGGCAAAAACACCTTGTTAATAGGAGAGGTCAAAGGAGAATGGCCAGACTGGTTCAAGCTGACAGGAAGGCAACAGTAGCTCAAATAGCCACAACAGTGGTGTGCAGGAGAACACAAAACACATCAAATCTTGCAGTGGATGGGTTATGGCAGTAGAGACCATGAACATGCACTCAGTGGCCACTTTATTAGGTTCAGGGGGTATTTAATAGAGACATGCAGCACTAAAACAGACTGTTCATGATGCCCAACTAAGCTAATCCCATCTGCCAGCATGTCCCTCTAAACCTTTCCAATCTGTTCAACTCTCTTCAAAAATTGTTATTGTATCTGTCTCAGCTACTTTCTCTGAAAGCTCTTTCTACGTATGAACTACCCTTTGTGAAAAAAAATGTTGCCCCTCAATTTTCTACTGAAACTATCCCCTCTCACTTTAAACCTATGCCTTGATTCTGAAACCCTGAAAAAACTGCTCATTCACCCTAAATATGCCTCTCACGTTTTCATATAACTCTGTAAGATCATCTCTCAGTCTCCTATGTTCCAAGTAGTAAAGTCCTAGACTATCCAAAATCTCCCTATAGCCTAGACCCTCATGTTATAGCAACATCCGTATAAATCTTTTCTGCACTCTTTCCAATTTAATAACGTCTTTCCTACATCAAAACTGCACACAGTATTCGAAGTGCAGCTTCCCCAGAATTTGTACAACAGCACTAGGACATCCCAGCTCCTGTACTCAGTGCCCAGACTGATGAAGGCAGCGTGTCTAAAGTCTTCTTCACCACTCTGTCTACCTGTAACTCCACTTTTAAGGAATCATGTACATGAACATCAAGATCCCTGTGTTGTGCAACACTCTACACATTCCACCTGCTAACTCTGAAAGTTTGACCTTGATTGACTTTCCAAAATGCAACACCTCAGATACCTGAAATCAACTGCATGCGTCTGCTTGGGATATCAGTGGCTCAATCGCCCATCTGGGCAATAAGCCCAAAAACCCTAACTCCAGGTGGTTGTTTTCACTGGTGAAAGATTACCCTTCAGTCCTGATGAAGGGTCTTATTCTGAAATGTTGACTGTTTATTTTCTTCAATAGATGCTGCCTGATCTGCTGAGTTTCTCCAGCATTGTGTGTGATTGGTGGCATCCTGCACTGCCAGCAGTGTTACCGCACCAGTGAGGTGCTACACAGACTCCAGCCACCCTCTTGGCCATGCAACAGGCACAGGAGCATGGGATCAAGTGGAGGGGATCTGACCCTTCTCCTCCGCAGTATTTACCCCTGAAACAGCATCAATAGGTATCCTCTAATTATTGCTATTTGCAGAAGTTTGTTATGCACAGATATAAACTGAAAATGCTCCACAAATCAGACAGCAACCTCCCACCAAAGTCATTCCCCTGAATTTGCACTGGATTTATCCATCCACTTGCTCGTACTTGCTCAAGCCTCCCCAATAAGTGAAAACATCAGTTCTGTGTCCAACCTACCAAACACTTCTTAATCTCAGAGTCCATCAATCCATAACGCAATATATCTTCTCTGAAAGCAGTTAAGCAGTATGGGACATGTGATCTTCTCTAATGGAGTTGCACATTTATCCTCTCCTAAAGCCAGGAATGTGGTGGTGGGGTGTGTGTGTGTGTGTGTGTGTGTGTGTGAATGTGTGCACACATGTGTGGTGTGTCTGTGTCTAGAAACACTAACCCAGTGTGAATCATTCAGAACTATAAATCTGACGTGAAAAAGAAATTCCTCATGTTTTGATCAATTAAGTTGTAGCGTATAAATATTTATAATGACTTGTAAAACATCAAATACCTATTAATCATAAAGATTAGGACTGCGAGGAAAACTTTGATTGATGGAAATTCCTTTAATGCCTCAGGCAAACATTATGGAATGAGAAGAGGCATGTGCATTAATGGCTGGAACACGTGGAACCGTCAGCACACCAGTGCTCACCACTGTGATCCTCTGATTAGTTTGGTGGCAGCTGGTGGAGGGAGAGAGATTACTCCCCTTCACCAAATGTCAGTGCTAGACACAGAACATTACCTCCCCATTTATTTTCATCCTTATCAGGACCAGAGACGAGAAAACAAACAGCAGTGTCAAGATTAGCCACAGTCTGACAATTTAAAGGTTGTGAGCTCAAAAGATCTTTGGGCAAGATGTGAAATAACTAAATCCTGGGAAAGAGACGTGCAAGAAGTTGGAGTGTCTGTCTGCTGATTCACTAATGATCCCCTGAATGCATTCTATTACACGCCTACAATTCCCAGCCTCTCTGACCACCTTATTCTGAGGGGGACCTACAAAGCTTTGGCTTGCAGCGTGAGCTCAGTTAGCATGTTTAGCTTTTGCCTGGACTCTTCCGAACTTTGGGACCTAGAACTAGCACCTTCAGTGCCTTGAGTCTGAATTTCTTCCAGCACTCTGAGGCCTCCAGAAGGCATCCGTTAGTCTTGCGAGACCATGGATCTGCGCCTGGAAAGTCTTCACACTCCAGGGCACAGGCCTAGGCAAGGTTGTATGGAAGGCTGGCAGTTGCCCATGCTGCAAGTCTCCCCATCTTCACGACACTGATGTTGTCCAAGGGAAGAGGATTAGGACCCATACAGCTTGGCACCAGTGTTGTCGCAGAGCACTGTGTGATTAAGTGCCTTGCTCAAAGACACAACGCATTGCCTCGGCTGGGGCTTGAACTCACAACCTTCAGATCTCTAGTCGAATACCTTAATCACTTGGCCATGCGCCCACACTCTGAGGCATCCACTTCATCTGAATTTAATCACTCCATCAGCATCACAGTCCTCAACTAGATGTAAGACCATAAGATCATAAGACATAGCAGCATAATTGGGCCATTTGGCCCATCAAGTCTACCCTGACATTCCATCATGGCTGATTTACTATCCCTCTCAACCACATTCTTCTGCCTTTACCCCATAATGTTTGATGCCTTTTAGTCAAGAACATATCAACTTTCACTTTAAATATACCCAATGGCCTCCATAGCTGTCTGTGGCAATGAATTCCACAGATTCACCATCCTCTGGCTAAAGAAATTCCTCCTCATCTCTGTTCTAAAGGAACAAGCTTCTGTTCTGATGCTGTGCACTCTGGTTTTAGACTCCCCCACGATAGGAAATAGCCTCGCTACTTCCACTCTATCTAGGTCTTTCAATATTCTATAGATTTCAATGAGACCCCTCCCCCACCATCATTTTTCTAAACTCTAGTGAGTACAGGCCCAGAGCCATCAAACACTTCTCATGTGTTAACTCTTTCATTCTCGGAATAATTCTTGTGTATCTCTTCTGGATTCTCCCAAATGGCAGCACACCTTTTCTTAGGTAAATGGCCCGGAACTGCCCACAATACTCCAATGTTGGAATTACTTTCTTAAACCTTTCCAAATCTACCTCTTCCTTCAAGACACTTCTCAAAACCTACCTCTTGGTAAGAGTTGTAAGGAAAAGATAGCCAAACTTGAGTTGCTCTCTCTGGAATGGCAGAGGCTGAGTGGAGACGTTTACAAAATTATGAGGATCGTAGATAGTTTGGACAGACTTTCTCCCAGGGAGGAAACGTCAGGTATAAGAGGACATGCTCAGGTGGGAGAAAATTTGTTTTACACAAAGAGTGGTGGGTGCTGGAACGGGCTGCCACAAGTGGTAATGGAGGCACATATGACACCAGAGCTTAGCAGGCTGTCAGATAGGCACAACGAACATGCAGGGACTAGAGGGATATGGACCATGTACAGGCAGAAGAGGGTTAGTTTAGTCTGGCATAGTGTTCAGCACAGACCCAGTGGGCTGAAGGGCCTGCTTCTGAGCTGTACTCTTCCATGTTCTTTAACTTCAGAATGTTCAACTACACTGTAAAGATGGTAAAAGGTTGCTAAATTACTGTCTCTTTTGTTGTATGGGAAACCCAGCAGCCAACATGTTCTCAGCAAAATCCCAACAGTCAGCTGTGCCATAATGATCCTCTCGTACCTCTGGAGCAGGAATGTGGGAGAGAACCGAACTTTTCACCTCCTTGAATTGGTTCTATCCAGCTGAGAGAGCAAGGTAGGGAGAGGAGGCCTGCATTAATATCCCACATGGAACAGAACTTTTGCCAGTGCACACCCCCCCAGGACTGCAGTCATGCTCACCTCAGTGATGAACTGTGGACCCACAGACTCCTGACTCAAAGTAGTAATAAACACACGAGATTCTGCAGATCCAGAGTAACACACACACAATGCTGGAGGAACTCAGCAGGTCAGGCTGCATCTTTGAAGGGGAATATACAGTTGATGTTTCAGGGCGAGACACTTTATTGCCTATCAAATGGCAGCTTGTACTCCTTCCCCTCCCCTCCCCCCTCCACTTATTCTGCCTCTTTCACTGTTCCAGTCCTGATGAAACGTTGATCATTTATTCATCTCTGTAGATGCTGCCTGACTGATGAGTTCCACCAGCATTTTGCGTGTGGCTCAGAGTAGTTCTCACTCTGCCATCGCACAGACTTATTAGGAAGTTAAACATAACTTAACGACAACATTTACCACTTGCCAAATAAACGATGACCTATTTGAGCCATTCCAGTAATACCTTTCTCTCCTAAACCTTTCAGTATAAGTAATGATGATATTAAGAGTTGTATGCCTCCAATGTTTAGTAATGTCCTTCAATAAGTTTGTTTTATGTCATTGCCTGCTGAAACATTTTCTGGTAATGACCTTCCCCATTCAAACATAGAACAGTACAGCACAGCACAGTACAGGCCGCTCAGACCTCTACGTTTGCCAACCTTTTAACCTAGTCCATGACCAATCTAATTCTTCCCTGCAACACAGCCCTCTATTTTTCTTTCATCCATGTGCCTATCTAGAAGTCACTTAAATGTCTCTGATGCATCTGCCACTATCACTACCACTGGCAGTGTATTCCAGTTACCTACCACTCAATGTGTGAAAAAAAGCCTCTCATAAGTCTCTAAACACACCTTAAAAGATCGTCCTATTGTATTGTTCATTTTTGCTCCAGGCCATCTGTGCCTCATATATTCTTATACATCCCTATCAAGATACCATTCATCTCCCTTCACGCCAAAGAAAAAAGCCCTAGATTGCTCAATCTTTCCTCATAAGACATGTTCTCTAATCCAGACAGCATCCTGGTAAATCTCCTCAATAGTTTTCAATAGGTACATTTAATGTCAGAGAATTATAGACAATATACACCCTGAAATTCTTTTTCTTCGCAGACATCCACAAAAACAGAGGAGTGCCCCAAAGAATGAATGACATTTAAAACATTAGAACCCCAAAGCCCCCCCTCCAACTCCTCCCCCCCCCCACACACAAGCAGCAGCAAGGCAACAACCTCCCCCAGCTTCCACCACCAGCTTCCAAAGTTCAGTGCTCTGTGCACTCTCTAGGGACCAGAACTGAACAAAATGTTCGAAATATGTTCTAACCAATTTACTATAGAACTGCAATACTACCTCACGGCTCTTGAACTCAGTCCTCAGACTAAAGAAGGCCAACACACGATACACCTTCTTAACAGCCCTATCAACATACATGGCAATGGAGTGTTGAAGGCCACTCAGTCCATAAGAGGCTTTGAAAGTGTGGATAGCCAGTGCCTTTTTTACCCAAGGTGGAAATGGCTAATACAAGGGACACTATTTTAAGATGATTGGAAGAAAGTATACGGGGATGTTGGTGGTAGGTGCTTTACACAGAGAATCGTGGGTGCGTGGATCACCTTGCCAGAGGTGGTGGTGGAGGCAGGTACATTAGGGACATCTTCAAAACTCTTAGATAAGCACATGCATGAAAGAAAAATGGAGGGCTATGCAGGAGGAAAGGGTTAGATCAATTTTAGAATAGGTTATAACATTATGTGCCGAAAGGCCTGTACTGTGCTTTAGTGCTCTATGTTCTATGTCCTATTTCCTTCATAGCTTCCTCAGCTGGTGTTTAAACAGTATATCCTTGCTTCAAATCAAGGAAATTTGCGGCAAACTTAGAGGTCATTCCCCCATCTTTACTGTGCCAACCACAAGCAGACATTAACTCCCTCCTTAACTGCACCGCAATGCGAACACTTTAAACCGCTTTCTCTAATGCTCTTTACATTGGAAATACATGCTGGTATTTCGGGTATTTACACATATACCCGAATTTACACATATTTCTGTGTTTATTAAATTCTAACTTTATATTGTATACAATTCATTTTTATTTATAATTGTTGAACATTGTGGTTCTTGCTGCACCAACACACCACAGCAAGTTCCTAATACATGTAAATGTATGTGGTGAAAGAAAGGTGATCTGGTGGAGCAGAGTTGATGGGCAGAGCACCCTAATCCTCCTCCTATATCTTCGTATGATCTTCTTATGATCACCCACCCTGAGATCCAGTTCCCAGAGCTAAAGTCGCTAACTCTCAAGGATGAAGTTCAAAGTCTGAGCAGCTTCAAATCCCAGAAAACCCAGTGGGGGTTATTGTGGACTTTTAACACTGGTAGTAAGTCATGCCATTCTCCACGTCCCTTCATCTTGTGAGTCAGAGAGCAATGGAAATTCTATCTCTTCATTCCTGTAAATCGAGCTGTAACGTATAAGCAATCCCAGATGTTAGTCATGGCCCACTATTCTGAAAATATCCTAAAGCTTTCTGGAGCTTTACCGGCTCCTGGAAGTTGGGGCAGTAGGAGCACCTTGTAGCTACTGACGGCTTTAACGTCCCCTCAATATCTTTGAAGCTGAGAACTAGATGGTAAAAATAAAGACTACCTCAACTCATCTATCCATTATATCCTTTAGCCTTAACAGTCAGACACTGATTGCAACATTTCAACAGTAAACCTAATCACCTTCCTCAGGCACCAGTTAGTCAAATGACAAGTCCCCCTAGAGACCCCTCTTGAGTGAGCAGGGTACGGGTGGGGCTTAATGCTTGATCCTGATTGGCTGGATCTGAATGGCCTATTTCTGATTCGCACTCTGGAAAGCCATTGAAGACCAGGATAGCAGAACATAGAAGTGCCTTAAAAAACCTGAGAGCAGAACAAAGAGTGATCGCCTATCATGCTCATGTAGACCAAAGTTTGATGAGGCCAACATCCTTGGCAAGGAAGAGAATACCAACAAGAGAAAGATAAGGGAATCACTAGAGACGGAGCATGTGGGAGACCTAAGTGTCGGTTCTAAGAGTGTAGCGTCTGGGAGCACACAGTCCTAAGGAGAGTTCAGGCTAAAAAACAAATGACCAAACAGAACAAGGCCAATTCAAACTAACCAATCAGAAATAGGCAATTCAGGTCCATCCAAACAGGATTGCGCATCAAGCCTTGCCCATGTTCTGCTCACTCCAGAGGGTATATAAAGAGGTGTTTGTAGAGGGACTTCTGTCGTTTGACTAATTTGTGTCTGAGGAAGATGGTCAGGTTTACTGCTGAAACATTGCAAGCAGTATCTGTAAGTACGTGACTGTTAATGCCAAAGCATAATATTTGATAACCAGTCACAAAAATCGTCACAATTTGGAACTAAATCTTTCACAAAGACCATAAGATAAAGGAGCAGACCATTAAATCTACTCCACCGTTCCATCGTAGCTGATTTATTTTCCCTCGCAGCACCATTCTCCTGCCTTCTCCCAGTAACCTTTGATGCCCTCACCAATCAAGAACCTATCATTCTTTGCAGCCTCTGAAGCTTTTGTGGTGTGGCAACGAATTCCACAGATTCACCATAATTTGATTTAAGGAATTCCTCCTCATCTCTGTTCTAAAATGACACCCTTCTAATCTGAGGCTGTGCTGTTTGGTTGTAGATGCTCCACTATAAGAAATAGTCTCTGTACATCCACTCTATCTAGGCCTTTCAATATTTGGTAGGATTCAATGAGATCTCCCTCTCATTCTTCTAAATTCCAGTGAGTACAGGTCCTGAAGCTCCTCTTATGTTAACTCTGTCATTCATGATACTGTATCATTCTCACAAATCTCCTCCGGACTCTGTCCAATGCCAGCATATCATTTCTCAGGTAAGGAGCCCAGAACTGCTCACAGTACTCCCAATGTGCTCTGACCTCTGGTGTTGTAGACCACTTGCACTAACTGCTATGCTATGGTGCTGCCTGCACAGTCTTGATAGGGTAAAACAGCAGCAATGATTCTGATGCTCGTAAAATCAGTCACCAATGAATAAGGAAGGGTTCAACAATTATGGCCCTCAAAAAATAAAAATAAAAAGAGATACGAAGAAATTCTTAGAAGTTCAGGAATGTGCTCGGTAGAAGGATGCCTAGGGCAGATTCATTAACAACCTTAGACAGAACATTGATCGTGTGCCGGGCTTTGAGAAAGTTGCATGGCGTAAGTTCCATGGGGCAACTGTGGAAGTTAATAATGCAGAATGTGTAAAGACCCTGAGGAACAGTGATCACAGAAAATCATAGATCATTATACAAATCTATTTGGTTTTCTATTGCCCTAGAAGGTTTGCCCATGCTGACCCTGACTGGCCACGCGTGACTCCAAATATACCAATATGGTGCAGTCTGAATGACTGAGATTTGATAAGATGGACTCTTGACCTCACAATTTACCTCCTTATGACTATGCACCTTATTAAAGATTAAGATTAGCTTCATTATTCACAGACAGTATACGTGCATTGAAGCATACAGTAAAATGCCTTATCGCCTGCCTGCGCTGCACCTTCTCTGTAGCTGATACACTTTATTCTAAATTGTTATTTACCTCCACGCACTGTGTAATGATCTGATCTGTATGAACAGGATGCATCTTAGTACATGTGACAGTAATAAACCAATCCCAATTCCAATAAACAAGACCAGGTAAAGTGGATAAATTTCCTCCCCAAATGGTCTTAGTGAACTAGGTGCATTTGACGACGTCTCGTTGGTTCATCACTGTCAGCAGATGTGAGGATGCTCTCTAAGATGGCACTGTAGAATTACACCAAATATTTGTTAGCTTTTGCATTTCATTCTGCTTTGCTATTGTTTTACCTTATTTCGAGTTCATCGCACTATGTAATGATCTGTAAGAACAATATGTTTTCACTGGTTTTCAGAGGTTTTCACTGTGTCTTGGTACAATAATAACCCAATCTCAAATACAGCTGCAGTTCCAAAATTATGGAGAGCAATAAATGGTGTTAATAAAACTGTACTAATACAGGTACAGAATGATCAAACCCAATGGTTGCGTATTTTATTGATGCACCACAGAAAGCATCTTATCCGGCTGCATCACAGAAAGGATACTCTGCCTGTAACCGCAAGAAATTGCAGAGATTCGTGGACACAGCTCAGAACATCAGAAAAACCAGTTTCCCCTCCATGGACTCTGTCCACACTTCTTACAGCCTCACTAAAGAAGCCAACATAATCAAAGATCCCACTCACCCTGGACATCTTCTGTTCTTCCACAACCCCTCCCCTTCCATTGGGCAGAAAACCCTCAAAGCACGTACAACCAGAATCAAGGACAGTTTCTGCTCCACTGTTATAAGACTTGAAAAGTCGCCGAGTACAATAAGATGGCTACTGGACCTCACAATCTACCTGGTTACAGCGTTCAACCTTATTGTCTGCCAACACTAAAAGATTGTAATTGGCGATACTTGTCACATGTACATCAAAACACGCAGTGAAACACATCGTTTGCGTCAATGAGCAGCCTGAGAATGAGCCGAGGCAGCCCGCAAGTGTCTCCATGTTTACGCACCAACGTACCATGCCCGCGACTTATTAACCCTAACCTGTACATCTTTTTGGAATATGGGAGGAAACCATAGCACCTAGAGAAAACCCATGTGGGTCATGGAGAGTACGTACAAATTCATTACAGGCTGCATAGAGAATTGGAACAGCGATCGGTGACCGCAAGTGCTGTGAAGCATTGCACTAAACACTACGCTAACATGTCACCCTTCACTACAGTTTGTCTGTACCTATAACACTTTATTCTGCATTCTCTTATTACGCTTCTTGTACTCCCTCAATGCACAGTTCTAATAAGATTATCTGTACAGACAACATGGATATCAAAGTTTTTCACTGAACCTTGGTACACGTGACAATAACAAACCAATTTACCAGTTAAATTTACTAGTTCTGTATGGTTTAATATAAAATGTGTGCTGTTAAATGTGGGAAAGCTTATGCACAGTGCAGACCGAGACATATAAATACCCAGACTATGACACTAACTGGTAAAATGTGCTAGAGATACGATAGTTTAATATAAAAACAGAAAATGCTGAAAACATTCACCAAGTCAGGATGGATCTGTGGGAAGAAAAACAGAGCCACCGTTTCAGATCAAAGACCTTTCACCAGAAGTCTAATAAGGGTGTGGTGACTGTTGCTTCAGAATGTGCCAGATTACAGTTGTTACATGTGATCGTTTCAATCCTTTGCTTGTGAACTGAAGATAGAAACTTTTTCGCAAAGCTGGATTTTGAAGTATCAAAAAAAAAGATAAAAAAAAGAAAGACCAAGGAGATGTTTATTTTTAAAGATCAGGAACACAATCATTAGATTAATTAGCCACTGATATCTGTGGAAGCTAAGTCATTGGTTTTATTTAAGGTGGAGGTGGATAGGTTCTTGATCAGTAAGGCATCAAAAGCTAAGGGGAAAAGACAGAAGAATGGGGTTGAGAGGAAAATAAATCAGCCACAATTGAATGGAAGAAAGACTCGTCAGGCCAAATGGTCTAATTCTCCTTGTATGTCTTATGGTCTTATGTTGCACAGACTAACATTAACACAAAGGCATGAATCCTTTACATTTAGACAAGTAATTCATTAATGAATAAAGATTAACTTCATTTGTCTCAGACAGGCATAGTCATAGAGCACTACATGACAGAAACAGCCCCTTTCGCCCATCTACTCCATGCTGAACTGTTACTCTGCCCAGTACCAGCGATCTGCACCTGGATCATATTCCTTCAGTCCATGTACTTATCCAAACTTAAATATTACCACAGTGGGGGAGTCTAGGACTAGAGAGCACAGCCTCAGAATAGAAGGACGCCCATTTAGAACAGATATTAAGAGAGGGTGATGAATCTGTGGAATTCATTGCCAAGGACAGCTACGGAGATCAAGTCATTGGGTATATTTAAAGCTGAGGTTGATAGGTTCTTGATTAGTAAGGACATCAAAGGTTACAGGGAGAAGAGAGTGAATGGGGGTGAGAGGGATAATAGCTCAGCCATGATGGAATGGTGTAGCAAAATCAATGGGCTGAATGGCCTAATTGTGCCCCTAATTCAGTTGATTTGGGGTCTTGCTGCCCAATCCGCTGAGTGTTTCTGGATTCCCGGCACCTGTAGTCCTTTTGATTCTCATTTTAGCTCCTGAGTAAGACTGGAGAAAATAGGTTTGTTCCTCTTAGATTGGGGATGGTTGAGAGAAGATTTGATCAAGGGGGACTGGTTTTATGGTTTTTTGGTTTTATGGTTCTTGGAGCAGATTCAATAACTGCTGTTGAAAGAGAATTGATCAATTAGAGGGCTTTGGGAGGTAGTGAAGTCAGGACCCCTTCACCTCAACTACAGTAGAGTAGTATTAGTTTATTCATAGAGGATTCTGAGAAATCACCTCATGGTGAAAAGATTTGTTTGATTATCAGGGTTATTTAATTTCTGCAGCCATAACAGAAATTCATAAGCTGCAGTTCGACAGATATTTGACAAGTGTATTCTCAACGGTGGAGCTGGCAGAAGACGATGACACATCACAACAGCAGTGAAGGTGAAGGAAGGCTGCAGCAGAGAAGCGTCTGTCCCCAGTCATCTTGCATTCCATGCCGCTCGACCCTGACCCAGTGCACCAGCCTCCCTGCGTTAAACAAAGTCACGCACAGTTACAGGGAGCCATCCTAATATCCTGGATCCACCAATCGACAACCCCTATAGGAGAACATCATACCTGACTTGAATGATCACACTGCTACTATTTTAAAGTGGTTCATATCCAGAGCAACAAAGAGTGATGGATGGATTAGGGAGGGGTGCAGGAACAGGTCTGACACCCAGTCTCACCCATCTGATTACCTTACAGTGCAAAGAGAGACCAATCAGTCCATTATTCCCGTACCGGCTCTTCAGACTCCATTTGGTTGTAGCGACCACATTTGCTGTTGTGATGGAGTAGGTGTTTTATACATTCCACAGTGGTAGGGACAGTATTCCCAGACAGGGAGGCAGAAACAAGAGGTGTAGAAGTTCAGGACACACAAAAGGAGGCCATTCAGCCCATTGCATCCAAGCCAGCCAAAAGTTAATCTCAGGTCAATCTCACTTCTCAACTCCTCATTCATTGACCTGCACATCACCTGTGGATAGTTTGGTAGTTTCTGTGGTAGTTACTGAGGCTCAGCCTTTCAACTGACAGTCTGGATATAAGAAATTACTTAAATTTTAAAGTCCCAGCTTCTGCCAGGGAATCAGAAAGAAATATCCAGGTCAACACCTCAAACTCCAGTCTGATACGATCACCAAGATTCAAAATTCAAGTTTATTTGTCACACATACATCAAAACATACAGAGAAATACATCATTTGCGTTACCATCCAGCATACCCGAGGGAGGTGCTGGGGGCAGCCTGCAAGTATTGCCATACAATGCTCAGCAGAACAACACAACACAACAAGCCATAAAACAACCACCAAAGTACACACACAGTTCTCAAACCAAGCAACCGTGTACATCTTCAACCAAAAGTAATAAAATGGCAGAAGCTCGAAACTTGAGACTGAAAATGCTAGACTACTTAACAGGTAGGGCAGCATCTGCATAGGGTGGAGCAAAGTCACAGTTCAACTCAGTCAGCTACCATCAAAGCCGGGAAGTGTTGCCAAGCTGGTTGCATGATACTACAAACAGAGAGTACTGGAAATACCCAGCAGGTCAGGCAGTGGTTGTGAAGGGAGAAATAGTTAACGCTTTGGGCCATAGATGCTTTACCAGGACTGAAAAATAGAGCAAACAGGTTAGTTGAAAGTTGCTCGCACAAAATGCTAGTTAACTCAGCAAGTCAGGCAGCATCTATAGAGGAGAATAAACAGTCAGCTTTTCAGACCAAGATCCTCCATATATGCTGCCTGACTTGCTGAGTTCCTCCAGCATTTTGTGTGTGTGGTGCTCAATATTTCCAGCATCTGAAGAATCTCTTGAATTAAAGTTACTATGGTATGCAACTTCAAACAAACATGTTTCATTTTAGTCTCAAAGCTAATGAAGTGTTCTGTCTGTGGATGGAAAGACCTTCCAAAGATGTTGACTGGCTTGTTGAGTAAGTTTACTACAAGTTTCCAATATCTATAGCTTCTTGAGTTTTGCCACAGATGCAGATGGCTACTCGCACAATACATTTTCTTTAAATTCATTGAGATGTGACACAGAGAATCTCTGGCTTATCTTTACATTAACCTCTCATACTCCAGAACCCCTGTCAGCCTATATGCTGACAATGTGCACACTTTCCTCAGAATGCATTCTGGGAATGAGTCTCATGCTGAAATACAAGAAGGCTAACTACATAAGTATGTTATTTTGGGGTAAAAGAATAGTGTTAATTTCCTAGTTTTTCACTGTAATCTATTAGACTGTCATAAAAGGAATGATGTTCGTGTTCAGAGCCATGTCAGATCCCGTCTGGCGCAGTGACGATGTCAGGATCATTGAAGATCACTTAGTCGTTGAGTTCTGAAACAGAAACAGGCCCTTCAGCCTATCAAGTTCATGCCAAAACAGCGAGCTCTATTCATGGTATGATCTGTCTAGATGGCAGAGAAAACAAAAGCTTTTCACTGCATCTTGTATGAAAATAATAAACTGACACTGCAGTTCTACTAATGCCACAACAATCCCATTCTATTCTTCCCCAGATTCCCATAAACTCCCCCCATATTCCACCCTTCACCTGCACACAAGGAGAATTCACAGCAGCCAATTAACCCACAACTTGCTTTGCTTTGGGGTGCTGGAGAAAGCAGAAGCACCCAGGGGAAGTCCACGTTGAAAATTAAAGGGATCTTTGAATCCATGAGACAAAGGAGCAGAAGTAAGTCATTTGGCCCATTGGGTTTGTTCTGCCATTCTATCATGGCTGATTTATTTTTCCCTCTCAACCCCATTCTCCTGACTTCTTTATGTTAACCTTTGACATCCTTGCTAATCAAGAACCTATCAACCTCTGCTTTAACTGTACCTAATGATGGCATCCATAACTGTCTGTGACAATTTATTCCATATTCAAAAGTCCACGTCCATAGATCACTCAAAGCTGCCGTGCAGGTTAATAGGGGGGTGAATAAGGCATGTGCTATGTTGACCTTCATTAGTCGGGGGCTTGAGCTCAAGAGGTGAGAGGTAATGTTGCAGCAATGTTGGAGTACTATGTTCAGTTCTGGTCACCTCCTTATAGGAAGGATGTGGTAGCTTTACGGAGAGCACTTAGGAGGTTGACCAAGATGCTGCCTGGATTAGAGAATTTGTCTTAAGAGGATAGGATATGTGGCTAGGGCTTTTCTCTTTGGAGCAAAGAAGGATGAGGGGTGACTTAATAGAGACGTGTAAGATGTGTAAGATGTGTAAGAGGTATAGATAGAGTGGACTGCCAGAGATTTTTTCCCAGGTCAGAATGTGGATAATATCAGAGGTAGTTTTGCTACCAGGGGTGGTGGCAGAGGTAAACACATTAGGGGCATTTAAAAGATGAAAGAAAATTGAAGGGCTATGCAGGAGGGAAGAATTAGATTGAACTTGGAGTAGGTTAAGAGGATGGCACAACATTGTGGGCTGAAGGGCCTGTACTGTGCTGTACTATTCTATATAACTGCCACTGATGTCAAGCTGGGAGGTGGCAGTGCTAACTGTTCCATCCCTCCCCATAGTATGTGAGGTGAAGCAGTCACTGGCTGCCAACAACTGTGGGACATGACCCCAATTATTGTCAGTGGCTTCACCAATGGCCACTGGCATTCCAACGACAATTTCAATGTACCAAATCATTCCAACAACAATTTCAATGTACCAAATCATTCCAATGGCAATTTCAATGTACCAAATCATTCCAATGGCAATTTCAATGTACCAAATCATTCCAATGGCAATTTCAATGTACCAAATCATTCCAACGACAATTTCAATGTACCAAATCATTCCAACGACAATTTCAATGTACCAAATCATTCCAATGGCAATTTCAATGTACCAAATCATTCCAATGGCCACTGGCATTCCAACAACAATTTCAATGTACCAAATCATTCCAACGACAATTTCAATGTACCAAATCATTCCAATGGCCACTGGCATTTCAATGGCAATTTCAATGTACCAAATCATTCCAATGGCAATTTCAATGTACCAAATCATTCCAATGGCAATTTTAATGTACCAAATCATTCCAACGACAATTTCAATGTACCAAATCATTCCAATGGCCACTGGCATTTCAATGGCAATTTCAATGTACCAAATCATTCCAATGGCAATTTCAATGTACCAAATCATTCCAATGGCAATTTTAATGTACCAAATCATTCCAACAACAATTTCAATGTACCAAATCATTCCAATGGCAATTTTAATGTACCAAATCATTCCAATGGCAATTTCAATGTACCAAATCATTCCAATGGCAATTTTAATGTACCAAATCATTCCAATGGCAATTTCAATGTACCAAATCATTCCAATGGCCACTGGCATTTCAATGGCAATTTCAATGTACCAAATCATTCCAATGGCAATTTCAATGTACCAAATCATTTCAATGGCAATTTCAATGTACCAAATCATTCCAACGACAATTTCAATGTAGCAAATCATTCCAATGACTGAGTTATCAGAAGGAAAACATGACAGGAAGACCAATATTTTGTTTAAAAAAAAACTAGGTTTAACAAAATATCTGGTAGGAATCATTACTGCAAGTGGTGATGTGCTGACTTCATAGTCATAGTCATAATCATAGTCATACTTTATTGATCCCGGGGGAAATTGGTTTTCGTTACAGTTGCACCATAAATAATAAATAGTAATAGAACTATAAATAGTTAAATAGTAATATGTACATTATGCCAGTAAATTATGAAATTATTCCAGGATCAGCCTATCGGCTCAGGATGTCTGACCCTCCAAGAGAGGAGTTGTAAAGTTTGATGGCCACAGGCAGGAATGACTTCCTATGACGCTCTGTGCTGCATCTCGGAAGAATGAGTCTCTAGATGAATGTACTCCTGTGCGCAACCAGTATGTTATGTAGTGGATGGGAGACATTGTCCAACATGGCATGTAACTTAGACAGCATTCTCTTTTCAGACACCACTGTCAGAGAGTCCAGTTCCATCCCCACAACATCACTGGCCTTACGAATGAGTTTGTTGATTCTGTTGGTGTCTGCTACCCTCAGCCTGCTGCCCCAGTACACAGCAGCAAACATGATAGCACTGGCCACCACAGACTCATAGAACATCCTCAGCATCGTCCGGCAGATGTTAAAGGACCTCAGTCTGCTCAGGAAATAGAGACGGCTCTGACCCTTCTTGTAGACAGCCTCAGTGTTCTTAGACCAGTCCAGTTTATTGTCAATTCGTATCCCCAGGTATTTATAATCCTCCACCATGTCCACACTGACCCCCTGGATGGAAACAGGGGTCACCTGTACCTTAGCTCTCCTCAGGTCTACCACCAGCTCCTTAGACTTTTTCACATTAAGCTGCAGATAATTCTGCTCACACCATATGACTAAGTTTCCTATCGTAGCCCTGTACTCAGCCTCATCTCCCTTGCTGATGCATCCAACTATGGCAGAGTCATCCGAAAACTTCTGAAGATGACAAGACTCTGTGCAGTAGTTGAAGTCCGAGGTGTAAATGGTGAAGAGAAAGGGAGACAAGACAGTCCGCTGTGGAGCCCCAGTGCTGCTGATCACTCTGTCGGACACACAGTGTTGCAAGCACACGTACTGTGGTCTGCCAGTCAGGTAATCAAGAATCCATGACACCAGGGAAGCATCCACCTGCATCGCTGTCAGCTTCTCCCCCAGCACAGCTGGGTGGATGGTGTTGAAGGCGCTGGAGAGGTCAAAAAACATGACCCTCACAGTGCTTGCTGGCTTGTCTAGGTGGGCGTAGACACGATTCAGCAGGTAGACGATGGCATCCTCAACTCCTAGTCGGGGCCGGTAGGCGAACTGGAGGGGATCTAAGTGTGGCCTGACCGTAGGCCGGAGCAGCTCCAGAACAAGTCTCTCCAGGGTCTTCATGATGTGGGAGGTCAATGCCACCGGTCTGTAGACATTGAGGCCGCTGGGGCGCGGCGTCTTCGGCACAGAGACGAGGCAGGACGTCTTCCACAGTACGGGACCCCTCCGGAGCCTCAGGCTCAGGTTGAATACATGGTGAAGTACTCCACATAGCTGATGGGCATAGGCTTTGAGTACCCTGGTACTGATACCATCTGGTCCTGCAGCCTTGCTTGGGGTGAGACGTTTCAGCTGTTGGGTGCCCATTAAGTTGGTGGCTCACTTGGTCACAGTAGCCTGTCTGGGTCCAGCAAATGGTGCAAATGTTTGTCTTAAATGTTTTACTTGTGGTCTCTGCATGGACTCGGTTGATGCGTGGACGAGGCCTTTATGCCATGGCTTCATCTGTTGCAGCTTCTCAAGAAGAAGCACTTAAGGTAGCGTGGAAGAGAATAGAGGAATCCTTCCTGGATTGGCGGCTGGCCCCTGCAGGCTGACTCTCCCATTAGTGCTGCTCTCCAGAGTTTGCTCCCTGGGAGACAAGCTGGATTGCCTTCATCTGCAGATGACCCAGTGTGAGATGAGGAACTGCTGCGAGTTTGTTCTTGTGGATACACGGCTCCAGGACAATATTCCATGTACCAATCTTCAGACCATACCACTCAAGTATTTGTGCTAATGTTATCTTGCGACTGCATGTGCTGTTGTAGCTATATGTGCTGTGTGCTGTGAGTGACTATATGTACCTTGACCCTGGAGGGAATGCTGGTTTATTTAGCTGTATACATGTGTGTGGTTGAATGACAATTAAACTTTAACTTGAACTTGATCTAGAGGCCAAGAATGGAGGAGGCTCCAAGGAGTTGCCAAGCAAATTAGAAATTTAAAGTTAGTACTTCGTTAACAAGGACCCATTAGGACTTCAAGCTCAGGAATGGACAGTGAGAAGATTTGACATGAGGCAGGACACAGGGAAGCTGAACTTCGGACAACAAATCTTCTGAAGGTCGGGGGAATTGAGTGAAAATGAGAGGGAGGCAGATGAGTAGCTTTGATGTGGGAAGGTGGGTCAAGTCAACTAAAGTCATCAAGTGACCTGACCACCATAAATGCCCAGCAGCAGAACAAGATGCCATCTAGTAGGATGGTAGGATGATTATGCCATTGGTTCGAACTCTCACAGCTTCTCAGGGGTTGGCTCAGACAGGACATGATGGAGCACAGAAGGAAGAGCAGGAAGGCATGTGACTCCTGCCCTTACACAAAAACACAACATTCTGTCAGAATAAAGCCAATTGTCCTCCAGTCCTCAGCCAGGAAGTACCATATGGCCACCAGAACCAAGATCCACAAAGGCACAGGTAGTTAGAATCAAAAAACTAAAAATAATCTTATGTTAGATGCAGAGAAGGTTAAGGAGGAAATTAAATGGAATTTTCATCAAGAGGAAGAGGGAAGCTTCGTTCCCACTATCAGGAGGCCGGTAATTGTATTTATTTTTAATTCTGCCTCTGTTCTTCCATTAACAGCACTTCTTATAAAAGCATTATCTCAGTTAGAAACCCTGGTCATAAATGAAAAGCTGGGTTCCTGACAAGAGGATCCAAATTTGTTTAGGGATAACCAAGAGGCAGATTCTGTTTGTTGTCTAGACTAAGTCACTCAAAACTCTGTGTATAAATAAGAAGAAGACATAAAAGAAAACAGAATTGGCCCCGATCTAAAACTCCTTGAGCATATTTTTCTGGAGAAGTGTGAGTTTTCGCCCTAGTGACAGCTCAGGCTGGAAAGGGCAGGCTCATTATTTTACTCAGGATTCGACTGCCCGCCCTGCTGACTTCTGGCAGCCATCTTAGAGCTTGGCAGCCATTTTAGAGCTGCTCTCAACTGCAAACATTCTCTCACCGATGACGAGGCATCAATGTTGGACATGTTTAATGTTACTCAGGAGAGCTGAATCTGAAAAAGAGGAATTTATGACTGAGAAGTGGGGAGGGGGATATGAAGCTCAGGTTTTTTGAAGCTGTAGTTAAAGGACTTAACCATTTACTGAGGTTTGAGGAAATATTACATGTTTAATCGAAGGGCAGGAAAATTCTCCTCCGCTCCTCCAAAGAGTTCTTCCCTCCATCTATCTCCCTGGGGTAGCTGTCAAACCTCAGTGTTCCCTCAGGTGGGCTCTGTCAGACATGTGCCAGGCTGCGCCCACTCAGCTGTTAACTCCCTGTGCCCACATAGGGGGTTTGGAGACTGGGGCAACAGAAGGAGAGAGAAGGGAGGAAGGGGTGGGGTCACCCAAGCTACACACCCTACTGAGGCATGCATTTTGGCGACTTTGAGTGCTCTCCCACCCCCTCCCCCATTGCACTCAGAAGACCAATGCCAATGCGCCTCACCCTGTTGAACCGATTAAAACCAGCTCACCAGGAGTTCTGCTCCACACTACTGTACAGAAGCCCAACTCTGCAGTGCGCTGACTTTTATTAAGCAGACACAGCTGCCAGGGCAACGGCTTTCAAGAACCAAAAGTTTATAATCTGTGCAAACCAGTTTGGAACATGTTGTACCCACAGCCCATACTAAAATAATACGCCACATATGGTGCGGTTTAGTTTATAAAAAGCATGCAGCCGAAACAGTATCAGTAACATCCTTTCCTTCCCCACTTACACTCCAACTCTCTTCTGTTTTCTCTCTGTCTCTATTCTTCTCTCTCTCCTTCTCTCTCTATTCTCTCTCTCCCTCTCCCCCTCCTCTCTCCCTCTCTCTTTCTCCCCCTCTTCCCCTTCTCTCTTTTTCACTCTTTCCTCCTTCCTCGCTTCCTTTTCCTCCTTCTTGCTTTCTCATTACCATCTCTCTCTTCATCCCTTCCCTTTCCCTCTCTCCCCATCTGTTTCTCTCCCCTTCCCCGTCTCTCTGCTCTCTCCCTTCTTCTTTCTCTCTCTCTCCCTTGCTTGAATAGATTGGTTATGAGGAGCAACTCTCCATCACTTAAATCCAAATCAAGCGCTCGTCTCGACATCATCAAGCCAGCTGTTGGCGCAGTGGCGTCAGTGCCGGACTCCGGAGCGAAGGTTCCTGAGTTCGAATCCAGTCGGGCCGCTCCCGGGCACGCAATCCATCCGTGCCGGGTTGAGTGTCGAGCTAGCAACTCAGACATCCCACCCTGCAAAAACTCTTTTCAGGGAGGTAGCACCCCCATCCCCCGCAACCCCATATCACCACCCACCCCCCCCCGCCCCCGGTCGACCTCCAAGGGTGTATGTAATACTTTGTTTAGTGATTTTGTCTAATCTGTAAACCAAGTTGGGTATATGCAGAAAATGTGACATTAAAATGTGTACTTATATTATATTATCATGTTTATTCTAGTATAACTTTTAGCACGTCTAGAGGGAGTTTGACCTCATCACGTAAGACATCAATAGCGTAGCTCCTTAGCAGATGGCTAGCTCGTTTAAATAACGTTAGCAATGCTAATACATGAATGACACCTGTTAATTTCACCTCAACATGTCTTTTACATTTTAATCCTCCACGGGCAATAGAAAAGTTACTATTGCAAACAGCGCAGCGCGCAACGCTGTCATTATTTTCGAGGTTGACTGTAAAGCCCGCCCACAGAGAAAAAAGATAGGTCTACTTAGCACGAAGAGAGACCAATCAGGATGCTTGCTCTCGCTCTCCCTCTCCCTCTCAAAAAAATCGATTTCCGGGATATTAGATATAATTTGCAGGCATCAGCGAGCTGCTATCAATATGCAGGAGACTCCCGGAACTTCCAGGAGAGGTGGGATATCTGACAACTCGACCTCGTAAAGAGTACTAATGGTGTCGAGGTCTTCATCGATGACGATGGACAAACCTTATAAGGAGCATAGTTTATTGCTCAAGCAAATTACTTCTTTTAAAAAAAAACAAGTTGAGATATGTTTTTGAAGGAAATGCTGATTCTAGCCCCCAAGTTATTCCTTCCCTGTACACAAAGCCAAGTGGACCTTGTCATGGGCTGTCCTGCACGACCCAAGGAGAAATAGGGTTTGGATGGATTACAATAAGCAGTGACATGTCTAAAGGAGCAGAAGGGAGCCCATTGTCCCTGTGAAATCCCTTTTGAGAGAGGCCTAAGTCCTTCAACAGCCCTGCAAGGCTGTGAGACTGGACAGCATCCCAGGACGGGTACTCAGAGTGTGCACAGCATAACGGGCAAGTACGTTTACAGACATTTTTAATCTCTCTCTCTCCCAGTGTAGAGTGCCCTCCTGCTTCAAAACATCACCATTCATCCTGTACGTAAAAAGACCAAGGTAACATGCCTGAACGACTGCCGTCCTGTCACACTCACCTCAATAACAAGCAAATGTTTTGAGAGACTGGTCATGGACTACATCTGCAGCACGCTACCACCCACACTGGACAATTCGTCTACCGACACAACCGATCAACAGATGATGCAATAGCCACAGCTCTTCACACCATCCTTACAATCCTGGAGAAGGGGGATGCTTATGTGAGAATGCTGTTCTTGGACTACAGTTCAGCATTCAACACCATAATTCCCTCCAGGCTTGACAAGGAGCTCAGAGACCTCGGCCTTCACCCTGCCTTGTGCAGCTGGATCCTGGACTTCCTGGCGGATGGTAAGAGTGAGCTCCTTCACTTCTGTCCCTCTGAACTTTAACACAGGTACCCCTCAGGGCTGTGTCCTAAGCCCCCTCCTTTACTCTCTGTATACCCAAGACTGTGTTGTCACCCCCATCTCCAATCTGATAATTAAATTTGCTGACGACACCACACTGAGTGGCCTAATCTCAAATAATTATGAGGCAGCCTACAGAGAAGAATTCATCACCCTGATACGGTGGTGTCAAGAAAACAACATCTCCCTCAATGTCGCAAAAACAAAGGAGCTATTTGTGGACTACAGGAGGAATGGAGACTGGCTAACCCCTACTGACATAAATGGATCTGGGGTTGAGAGGGTGAACAGCTTTAAATTCCTTGGGATACACATCACCGAGGATCTCACATGGTCTGTACGTACAAGCTGTGTGGTGAAAAAGGCACAACAGCGCCTCTTTCACCTCAGATGGTCGAAGAAGTTTGGTATGGGCCCCCAAATCCTAATAACTATCTACAGGGGCATGATTGAGAGCATCCTGACTGACTACATCACTGCCTGGTAAGGGAACTGTACTCTGCTCAACTGCAGGGCTCTGCAGAGAGTGGTGCGGACAGCCCAACGCATCTGTAGTTCAGGACATTTACAAGGACAGGTGTGTAAAAAGTGTAGGATCATTGAGAACCTGAGTCACCCCAACCACAAACTGTTCTAGCTGCTACCATCCAGGAAACGGTACCACAGCATAAAAGCCAGGACCAGCAGGCTCTGGGACAGCTTCTCCCACCAGGCCATCAGACTAATTAATTCAAGCTGATACAACTGTATTTCTATGTTATATTGACTGTCCTGTTGTACATGTTATTTATTACAAATTACTATAAAATGCACATTGCACATTTAGATGGAGACGTAACGTAAAGATTTTTACTCCTCATGTATGTGAAGGATGTAAGAAATAAATTCAATTCATTCAATTCAAATATCCAGTTCCCTCCTGAAGGTTGCTCTAAAACCCCACTCCACTGCCACTCTTGGGTCACACAAGCATCACTCATCATCTAAGAGGATTTACACCTTGTTAAGTTAGTGTTATTATGTTGCTTTAACAATCTTTAAACACTCTTTCCATAACTGTAGCAATATTAAAACATGAAGGTATATGACTTATAATCAAGCTGATGTATTTAAAACACTGCAGTTCATCTCCTAAACCTGGAGATCTGCCCAGAATTTCTGATTATTTGTGGAAGTTGCCTAGTCTCCAGGGACATTGGGAGGACTTCCAGGTCAAACAGGAAATAGGAACCATCGTCAATGTACCAAATGCTGAGGCACTCTGAAATAGTCTGATTGGGATTCTGTTGTGCGGCCACGGGACGTTGTGTGAATTGTGGCTCTTTCCTGGTACTGTTAGGAGAATGTGTCCAGAGACGTCAACCGTCGATACCAACTCCTCTCCACTTTTGCCCCCGCCCCCTTCCAGAACCAGAAGGTGGCCAGGCCATGGCGCATGCATTCACCAGAACTGCCAAGTCTCGGCAATGGCTAAACATAAAGGATCCCGGCCACTGACCTGGCCAAGAAATAAAATAGTCTGAGCTGTACTCACATCTATCTGCATTTCTAGAGTTATGAAAACAGGCCCTTCAGACTAAATGGGCCATGCTGACCAAATTTCCCATCTAAAGTAGTCCCATTTGCCTGTTTTGGGCCCATAGCCCTCTAAACCTTTCCTAGTCATGTACCTGTCTGTCTTTTAAAGGTTATTGCTGTACTGGCCTCTGGCAGCTTTTTCTATATACAGACCACCTTCGGGAGGGCACCTCCCCACCCTCCTGAAATCCCTGCTAAATCATTCCTGTGATATAATCCCCATAATGGTCATCAACTGCGATTTTTCAGGAATGCCAATCCATAACTAATCCACTCTGAGAATGATCAGGAATGTAAGAGATCCTTAGATAAGCACATGGATGATAGAAACATGGAAAGCTATGTGGGAGGGAAGGGATAGATTGATCTTGAATTATGAGAAAGGTACAACATTGTGGTCTGAAGGGCCTGTACTGTGCAGGATGTTTTATGTTCTAAAAACCACAGACTGAAAAGTGGAAACTGGAAAAGCCACATGTCAGTCCTTGATGCAATGCAATGTGCTGAATGGCCCACTTCCATCCCGTAAGCTCCCCTCTGTTTTCTGTCATTCTTTGAGAGCTGTCACTGAGCGAGACATTTCGAAGCCAGTTTTGGAAGATGGCTGTTGTCAAGCAGAAGCCCAAGCTCTGGCAGCTAGTTTTAAAAAGTGAGCGGGGCCTGTTGGGACTTGTTTGCAGAGCAGGAGATTACTTGAGCTAATAGTAGCTAGTGTTCATTTAGCAAGGGCCAAAAAAAATAAACAGGGTTTGAATGAAGCAGATTTTGTATGAGTGGACAGTGTTAGAGTGGTCAGGCTTTGGCTCAAAAGATTGGGGCAAGAATAGATGCAGGATACAAATTAAGTTTGAGAAGTTAGAGTCATAACAAGAGAAAACAGTTTTGTAGTTCAGTTAGTGAAATGTTCCTCCTGTGAGATATGGGATTTCGGAGTGCCTAATGGTCTCTCTGACGACTACCTCTGCAGGAAGTGCATTCAACTTAGCTCCTGACTGACAAGGTCAAGGAAATGGAGCTGGAGCTGGATGCACATGGGACCAATGGTGGGGCTGAAAATTTCATAGATGACACTTTTACTGAAGTGGGATGAGTGCAGGCTTCAGATTGTAGACAGGTGACTATCAGCAGAAACAGTTATTCCACTCAGCAACAACGCTGGCTCCGAGGTTTAGCAGGGAGACGTGAGATCAGGTAGAACGATGGTGATAGGAGACTCCATAGTTAGGGGGACGGACAGGAGATTATGTAGCCACGAAAGAGAAACCAGGATGGTGTACTGCCTCTCAGATGCTAAGGTAAAGGATGTCTCAGAGTGGCCGCAGAAGATTCTTAAGGGGCAGGGTGAGCAACCAAAGGTTGTGGTGCACATTGGCACCTATACTGTAGGTAGAAAGGTCCTGCACAGTGAGGATAGGGAGTTAGGAAGAGGGCTGAAGAACAGGACCTCCAAAGTAGTAATCTCTGGATTATTCCCAGTCCCATGTGCCAGTCAGGGTAGGAATAGGATAATAGATGAGTGGCTGAGGAAATGGTACAGGGGCAGGTTTCCAATTTCTGGATTAATGGGATCTATTCTATAGGATGTATATCGTCTACAAAAAGGATGGGTTGCACCTGAACCCAAAAGGGACTAATGTCCTTGTGGGCGGGTTTGTTATAGCTATTGGGAAGAGTTTAAATTAAGTTGGCAAGGGGGTGGGAACTAGGATGATAGGGCTGAGGCTGGGGCAGTTGGTATACAAGTAGATGCAGTGTGCAGTGAGACTGTAAGGAAGGACAGGCAGATGATAGGGCAAAATTGTCAGTGGGATGAGGTGAAATGTAACATGAGGATAAATTTGAAAAGAGTGATGAATGCAGGATTGAAGGTGTTATATTTGAATGCAGGCAGTATACAGAATAAGGCAGATGATCTTGTAGTGCAGTTAGAGATCGGCAGATATGATGTTATGGGCATCTCTGAGTCGTGGCTGAAAAAAGATCTTAGTTGGGAAACTAACATCCAAGGATACACATTGTATCCAAAGGACAGGCATCTAGTCAGAGGGGGTGTGAAGGCTCTGTTGGTAAAGAATGAAATTGAATCCTTAGAAAGAAGTGGCTTAGGACCAGAAGGTGTAGGATCTTTGTGCATAGACTTAAGAAACTGCAAGGGTAAAGAAACCCTGATGGGAGTTATACATCGGCCCCTAACAGTGGCCAGGAATTGGAATATAAATTTCAACAGGGAATGGAAAAGGCACATAGTAAGGGCAATGTGACAATAGTCCAAAGGGTTTTCAATATGGAGGTAGATTGGGAAAGTCAGGTTGGTGGTGCACCACAAGAGAGGGAATTTCTAGAATGTCTACAAGCTGGCTTTTTTGAGGAACTTGTGGTTGTGCCCGCTATGGGAATGGCAATACTGGATTGGGTGTTGTGTAATGAACCAGATTTGATGAGGGAGGTAAAATAACCCTCAGGAGGCAGTGGTCTTTAAATGATATAATTTACCCTGCAACTTGAGAGGAAACATATGAAGTTAGATCCATCAGTATTACAGTGGAGTAAAGGGAATTACAGAGGAATGAGGGAAGAGCTGGCCAAAGTTAATTGGAAGGGGACACGAGCAGAACAGTAATAGCTGGAGTCACCAGGGGCAATTTGCATGGCGCAGGATAAATACATCCCAGAAATGAAGAACTATTCTAAAGGGAGGATGAGGCAACAGTTAGTGACAAGGGCAGTGAAAGCAGCATAAAAGCAAAAGAGAGGACATATAATAGAGCAAAAAATAGTGGGAAGTAAGAAAATTGGGAAGGGTTTAAAAACCAACAGAAGGAAACTAAAAAAGCCATAAGAAGAGAAAAGATGAAATATGAAGAAAGCTAGCCAAAAATATCAAAGATGATATCAAAAGCTTTTTCAGATATATAAAGAGAGGCAAGAGTGGAAATTGGGTTGATGGAAAATGACACCAGAGACATAGTAATGGGGGACAAATAAATGCTGTTTGAAATTAATACTGTGAGTATTTTGTGTCACTCTTCATTGTGGAAGACACAAACAGGATGCCAGAAATTCGAGAGTGTCAGGGTGCAGAAATGAGTGTTCTTGCTATTACTAAGGAGAAGATACTTGAGAAGCTGAAAGGTCTGAAGGTAGATAAATCACCTGGACCAGATGGACTACACCCCAGGGCTCTGAAAGAGGTAGCTAAAGAGATTGTTGGAGCAATAGTAATAATCTTTAAAGAATTACTGGATTCTGGCATGGTTCTGGAGGACTAAAAATTGCAAATGTCACTCCACTCTTTAAGAAGGCAGCGAAGCAGAAGAAAGGAAATTATAGACTAGTTATCCATAATTATCTAGTTGAGAAGTTATTGGAGTCCAATATTAAGGATGAGGTGTCAGGGTACGTGGAGGCTCATGATAAAATAGGCCAAGGTCAGCATAGTTTCCTTAGAGGAAATCTTGCTTGACAAAATCTTGGAATTCTTTGAGTGGTGCAGGGAAATGGGAAGCAGAACAGATAATGGAGTGCTTATGGAGACATGTTATTAAGTCAGGAATCGAAAGGTTGAGCATGGTGGGACCAATATTCTGAGTTGAGTATATTTCAATTCAAGAAGTATTGTAGGAAAGCAGATAAGCTCAGGACATGGATTAACACATGTAATTATGATCCTGTAGCCACTCGTGAGACTTGTTTGCAAGAGGGGCTGGATGGCAGCTCAATATTCCAGGGTCCTGTTGTTTTAGATGTGATAGAGTGGGAGGGATTAAAGGGAAAGAAGTAGTGTACCAGGTAAGGAAAATGTCACGGCAGTAGTCAGTCAGGACAGATTGGAGAACTTGTTTTGTGAGACGTTATGAGTGGAACTGAGGAATAAAAATGATATGACCATGATAATGGGGCTATATTACAGACCATGCTGTGTACATACATCTACTGATGCCTCTGGACACATCTTCAGTGATATTCCTGGAATCATCAGGTGTTTCAGGTCTTTCAACAGCATACACCCTCCTCCAGGTGACCCAGCCGGGGCTGATCAGACTCCAGCTTGTGTCCAGATGGCTAGTTACTTATGACTCCATGGCTCCCCTCTTTTGAGCCACAGCCATCTTGAGGCCCTCTCTGTCACATCGGCGGTACTGCGGATGGCTCTCCTCTTCCTCTCTCCCTCGAGGCCCAAATTGCTGAAGGCCCTAGCTAAGGAATGGGCTGAGAATCCCCTACAACCAACCTCTACTGGGATGCTGACAATGATTGTTGTCATGGCTTGTAGCTTCCTATCGGCCCCTCCCTTCGATGTTGCCTCCAGAATTTGGTTGACATCTTCGTCGATCTGCTTCCACAGTGAAGTCATGTTAGCTGCAAGCCATTTGATCCGCCTCCTGTTAGACTTGATGTTAGAGGGATTAGTTTGCACACCTGGAGGTTCCGGGCACTATGGGGTGACTCCAGGCCTGGCCCCTCCTTCGTCTCACCAGGTTGGACACCTGCACGTTGTGCTGCTCCTGCTCCCACCAGACACTTCATCTTCACTTGGTGGATCTTCAAGCCGCGACCGTTCTTGCAGATCTTGCCCACATGCACACTACTTCCTCATAATCGTTTGTTCATTGCCTGGGTCTGATGCCGTTGTGTCCGTCCAACTAGGGTGCTCCTCCTCCCCTCCCCCCACCCCTTGGGCATCCTGGGGGTACCTTTCTCTTAGATTCATCGTAGCTTTTGTGGGCGTCCTCCTCTCAGAGGACACAGTTTGGGTTGCCAGCCCGTTCTGTCTCGGTTGCCGTCTCTCCGGGCTGTCGCTCACTCTCCAGTCGTCACCACACTTTTCGCGGTTGTCACCTAGTCTTTCTTGGCTATCATTGATGAACTCAGGGTGTAAGCTGTCGGTCCATGGGAATTAGAGGAATATATTTGTATAGAGACCACAGACTTTTGCAAGAATTGTAAGTTTTTGATAATAGGTGATTTTAACTTTCCACATATTGACTGGGATTCCCATTCGGTAAAAGGACTAGAGGGGATAGAGTTTGTAGATGTGTTCAGAAAAGTTTTCCTTAATCAGTACATAGAAGTTCCAACAAGAGAGTGTGCAATATTTAATCTCCTTTTAGGGACTGAGACAGGGCAGGTGACAGAACTTCTATGTAGGGAAACACTTTGCATCTAGTAATTATAATCACATTAGTTTCAAAGTAAATATGGAAAAGATAGGTCTGGTCCTCAGGATGAGATTCTAAATTGGAGAAAGGTGAATTTCGATGTTACCTGAAAGGACCTGGCAAGTATGGATTGGGACACCAAATAGGTCCTCTAGAAGATCAGAATGGGAGTCTACACGTGGAGACAAAAGAGAAGGTGAGGTGGGGGAGACCTTAAGTTGATTTTTTGCATCTGTATTTTCTTGCGAGATGGACACAGAGTCTATTGAAGTGAGACAAAGTAGCAGTAAGGTCATGGACCTTGTACGGATTACAGAGAAGGTGGTGTTTATTGTCTTGTGGCAAATTAAGGTGGATAAAACTCCAGGGGACTTGGACCTTGTGGGAGGGAAGTGCAGAAGATACAGGGGCACTAGCAGAGATATTTAAATCATCCTTAGCAACAGATGAGGTGCTGGAGGATTGGAGGATAGATAATTTTTAGTAGAATAAACCAGGAAATTATGGGCTGGTGAGCGTGATATCAGTAGTGGGAAAGTTATTGGAAGGTATTCTAAGGGATCAGATATATGAGATGGGGACTGATTTGAGGCAGTCAGCATGGCTTTGTGCATGGTACTTCATGTCTAACCAATCTTATAGAGTTGTCTGAGGAAGTTACCAGCAAAGCTGATGAAGGCAAGCAGTGAATATTTTCTACATGGACTTCACCAAAGCATTTGACAAGGTCCTGCATGGGAGATGGCTTGGCATTCAAGATGAGGTAGTAAATTGGCTTAGACATTGGCTTTGTGGCAGAAGCCACAGAGTGGTAATAAATGGTTGTCCCTCTGACTGAGGGCCCGTGACTAGTGGGGTGCTGCAGGAATCTGTTCTGGGTCGATCATTGTTTGTCATCTATATCAATCATCTAGATGATAATGCAATTAAATGGATCAGCAAATTTGCAAAGGACACTAAGATTGGGGATGTAGTGGACAGTGAGGAAGCTTGCAGCCGCATCTGAACCAGATGGAAAAATGGACTGAAAACTGGCAGATGGAATTTAATGCAGACAAGTGTGAGGTGTTGCACTTTGGGAGGACTAACCAGGGTAGATCTTACAAAGTGAGTGGTAGAGCAGAGAGAAGTGTGATATAACAAAGGAATCTGGGAATAAAGTTCACTGAAAGTGGTGTCACAGGTAATAGGGTTGTAAAGAAAGCTTTTGGCACATTGGCCATCATAAGTCAAAATACTGAGTACAGGAGTTAAGAGGTTATGCTGAAGTTGTATAAGATGTTGGTGAGGCCTAATTTGGAGTGTTGTGTGTAGCTTTGTGCTCCTACATACAGGAAAGATGTAAATAATATTGAAAGAGTATAAAGCAAATTTACAAAGATGCTGCTGGGTCCAGAGGACCTGAGTTATAAAGAAGGATTGAATAGGTTAGAAGTTTATTCCCTGAAAGGTAAAAGATTGAGAGGAAGTTTGATAGAGGTATATAAAATTAGGAGGGGTGTCAAGAGGGTAAATGTAAGCAAGCTTTTTCCACTGAGGCTGAGTGAGACAACAGCTAGAGGTCATGGGTTAAGGGTGGAAGGTGAAATGTTTAAGGGGAACACGAAGGGAAACTTCTTTGTTAGGATGCTGAGAGTGTGGAACAAGCCACCAGTGCAAGTGGCAGATACAATTTTGATTTCAGCATTTAAAGGAAGTTTGGGTAAGTACATGGATAGGAGGGGTATGGAAGGCTATGGTCCAGGTGCAGGTTGATGGTTTTCGGCAGTTAAATGGTTCAGCACAGACCAGATGGGCCGAAGGACCTGTTTCTGTGCTGTAGTTTTCTAAGACTCAATGTCTCTATGACTTTAAATAACAAGAAGGATAGACAAAGGAGAGTCAGTGGATATCGTTTACTTGGATTTTCAGAAGGCCTTTGACAAGATGCCGCATATGTGGCTGTTTGACAAACTAAGAGCCCACGGTATTACAGGAAAGATACTAGCATGGATAGAAGATTGGCAGATTGGGAGGAGGAAAAGAGTCAGAATAAAGCGGGGTATATTGTGGTTGGCTGTTAGTGCAACTGGTGTTTTGCAGGGATCAGTGTTGGGACCGCTTCTTTTCGCGTTATCTGTCGATGATTTGGATGATGAAATTGATGGCTTTGTGGCCAAGCTTGTGGACAATACGAAGATGGATAGAGGGGCAGGTAGTGTTGAAGAAGCAGGGGGAATGGACCAAAAAGTGGCAGATGGAATATAGTGTAGGGAAGTGTATGGTCATGCACTTTGGTAGAAGGAATAAGGTCATGGATTATTTTATAAACAGGGAGAAATTTCAAAAATCAGAGGTGTAAAGGGAATTGGGATTCCTTGTACAGGATTTTCTAAAAGTTAACTTGCAGGTTGAATCAGTGATAAGGAAGGCAACTGCAATGTGTGCATTTATTTCGAGAGGACTAGAGTATAAGAGCAAAGATTTGATGCAGAGGCTTTAAAAAACATTGGTCAGTCTGCATTTGATTAATTGAGAACAGTTTTGGTCCCCTTATCTAAGAAAAGATGTAATGACATTGGAGAGGGCCCAGAGAAGATTCACGAGAATGATTCCAGGAATGAAAGGGTTAACATACAGTATGAGGAGCGTTTGATAGCTCTGGGCTTGTATTCACTGGAGCTTTGAAGAATGAGAGGAGATTTCATTGAAACCTATCGAGTATTGAAAGGCCTTGATAGAGTGGATGTGGAGAGGATGTTTCCTATAGTCGGTGTGTCTAAGACCAGAGGGCACAACCTCAGAATATAGGGACGTCCATTTAGAATAGAGATGAGAAGGAATTTCTTCAGACATAGGGTGGTGAATCTGTGGAATTCAATACCACAGACAGCTGTAGAAGTCAAGTCATTGACTATATTTAAAACAGAGTTTGAAAAGTTCTTGGTCAGTAGAAGGATCAAAGGTTATGGGAGAAGGCACAAGAGTGGAATTGAGAGGGATAATAAATCAGCCAAGATGGAATGGCAGAGCAGACGTGATGGGCCAAATGGCATAATTCTGCTCCGATATCTTATGGTCATATGGCAGGGGGCTGACACCATCACTTCCTCAATCTGGGTACAGCGCTGGCTGAGGAGAAGGGAGGTGAGAGAGCTTTAAAAGCAAGGAGAGGAATACGGAGAGAGGGTTTTGTTACTGACTGCCTGCCAAGCAGACTGCTTCCTCGTTAGAAACACAAAATGATCTTTTGCTAAGGTGGTGCATTTGGGGTGGAAAGGTGGAGGGTTGTGGTGGTGAGGAACAAGCTTGAGAAAGAGTTAAAAACTCAATGGCTCACAAACGTTGTCGGGCACCATTCAGTGCCAAGTTGAGCCGGGTCCTGTGCCAAGACTCAGGCAATGGGGTTCGAGGCTGTTAGTGGATCCCATGCAGAAAAAAATTAAACCCTGCTCTGTGCTTTCCCAAGTGGAAAAGGGAGAGAAATCCCAAATTGACCCCTTTAGCAACTTGTGAATTAAAGAGTGGGGGTGCCCGTGCCAAAGTGTGTGCACAGTCCGTTAACAATGGAAGCGTTTTAAACAAAGCTAAGTAGCGCTTCCTTTTGCCAAGAATGCCACAGCGACTCCATTAACCCGTTGCATGGCAGCAGAGAAGGGCGCTTGTAAGTAAACAAGCTGCATTAAATATTTATCATGCCAGCCTTGTCTGTGCCGCAATGCAGTGCCACCGAGCAAATCGGCGGCAAGCACTCGCTTCTCCCCACCCACCTCCCGCGGCCCCCCCACACCCAACCTGATTCGCTTTCCTTTCTTTCTCCTCTTGCTCGGCTGCTGTCTCGGGCAGAGTCCGCAGCCACAGAGTGCCTCAGCAGTACAGCGAGGCTCGGTGGGAACTGGCGACGTGGGTACTGGCTGACTCTGAGTATCGTGGGCTTCACCAGCCATGGGAAGCCCCAAGTCCAGACACTGGCGCCGTGGAAAATGGGGAAGAGTGTTACACACGCACATGTGTACATACACACTTCCACATGTCCATACACGTGTTCACGCATACACACGATTGTAAGTGTGTGCACATACAACGCAAACATACTGTATATGTATGCATGCACATTTGCCAACATACATTTCATGTGGTGCACACACCTGGAAGCACATGAACTCATGCTAGACAGACACACACACGCGCACACACACACTCACACACACACACTCACACACACTCACACTCACACTCAGAATCAGGTTTAATATCACTGGTATACGTCATGAAATTTATTGTTTTGCAGCAGCTGTACAGTACACTGTAATTCATAACAAAAACAATAAATTACAATAAGAAGTATGTACAGTATGCAATATATATCACAATTAGATCAAAATAAGTCATGCAAAATAAAAGATACTGAAGTAGTATAGATGGGTTCATTGGCCATTCAGAAATCTGATGGCAGTGGGGAAGAAGTTATCCTAATACACTGAGTGTGTGTCTTTCCGCTCCTGTACCTCCTCCTTGATGATAACAATGAGAAGAGGGCACACACACACACACACACACACACACACACACACACACACACACTCACTCAATCAAATGTGTGCATGCACCAGTTCAAACACACTGACACACAGGAGTGAGCCATTGATCAGATGCGAGATTGCAGGCACCACGCACAGGTATCAATGGGTCATCTCACCTACTGCTGGCTTCATTTCAGAATCACACTCAGAATCAGGTTTTTTATAACCATTTTATATGGCCTGAAATTTGCTGTTTGGCAGAAGCACATAAAATTACTATAAATACAAAATAAATAAATTGTGCAAAATAAGTGACCTTTCAGAAATCTGACAGCAGATGAGTAGAAGCTGCTCTTTCTGATTTTTTGCATCCTCAACAAAAATATTTCCACAGGCAGGAGATTCAGTACCAACCATCAGGCTCCTGAACCAGCGTGGATCACTTCACTCACCTCAGTTCTGAACTGACTCCATGACCTACACACTCACTTTCAAGGTCTCCACAACTGATGTGCTCAGTATAATTCTGTACATTATACACTGTATATAAGGATCAACATTATTCACCATATACATTTAGATGTACTCAGAATTTGCTGTGATCTGTTGGTCAGGGTATGACATTCAACAAAAAGCAATATACAACAATTAGAAAGAATAAAGAATTATATGAAACATAAAGTGAGAGTTTAATGTATGGATTTGGAATAAAATGTGCATAAATAAATATCAGCATGATTTCTGTATGTATAGTCACATACCTATGGATACATTTGTTATATGTATAATTGTATAGTCGATGTTTTTCATAAATTGTACTGTATTACTTTATTTTCCTGTAAGAAAATGAATCTCCGGGTAGTATATGGTGACATACTCTATATGTATTTTGATAATAAATGTACTTTGGCTTGAGACATTAACTGTATTTCTCTTTCCAGCACTGTTCCCCGCCCTGCTGAGGACTCCCAGCATTTTTAGTATTTATCTCCACCACTGGGTGAGATTCGCCTCCACAATGAACTCCCAGATATTTGTCATATTTTGCATCAGCCAATGAGATCTGAGCCGCTGTTCACAGCACACTTCCAAATACCCACTATAGTCAACTTCAGTGAGCCAGCTGAGCCACTTGGTTCAGTTCCAGCTTTGTTAATCATGGCAGCTCAATTATTAGCTCCTTCAGTGTTGATTCAGAAAGTTGTGGGCTCACATCCCTTTCCAGAGGATTGACCACAGAAAGCTCAGCTGAGGCTCCAATGCGGTGTGCACAGGGAGTGATAAATTTTCCAAATTACACTGTGATGGATGAGAAATTAAAGTGAAACCCATTCTGTCTGAATGGGTGTACAGTACAGTATGTTAAACAAAAATCCTATGGCTTTCCTTCACATTCTGTCAAACTCAGATTGAGATTTGTACTGACATTCAGACTCAGACACACAGACTGAGATACAGATTCAAACTCAGACTCAGACACAGACTGAGATGCAGATTCAGACTCAGACTCAGACCAGACACAGACTCAGACACAGACTGAGATACAGACTCAGACTCAGACACAGACTGAGATGCAGATTCAGACTCAGATTCAGACCAGACACAGACTCAGACATAGACTGAGATACAGACTCAGACTCAGACACACAGACTGAGATACAGATTCAGACTCAGGCTCAGACCAGACACAGACTCAGACATAGACTGAGATACAGACTCAGACTCAGACCAGACTCAGACTCAGACACAGACCGAGATACAGACTCAGACTCAGACACAGACTGAGATGCAGATTCAGACTCAGGCTCAGACCAGACACAGACTCAGACATAGACTGAGATACAGACTCAGACTCAGACCAGACTCAGACTCAGACACAGACCGAGATACAGACTCAGACTCAGACACAGACTGAGATGCAGATTCAGACTCAGACTCAGACCAGACACAGATTCAGACATAGACTGAGATACAGACTCAGACTCAGACACACAGACTGAGATACAGATTCAGACTCAGGCTCAGACCAGACACAGACTCAGACATAGACTGAGATACAGACTCAGACTCAGACTCAGACCAGACACAGACTCAGACATAGACTGAGATACAGACTCAGACTCAGACTCAGACACACAGACTAAAATACAGATTCAGACACAGACTGAGATGCAGATTCAGACTCAGACTCAGACCAGACTCAGACTCAGACACAGACTGAGATACAGACTCAGACTCAGACACAGACTGAGATGCAGATTCAGACTCAGACTCAGACCAGACACAGACTCAGACACAGACTGAGATGCAGATTCAGACTCAGACTCAGACCAGACACAGACTCAGACATAGACTGAGATACAGACTCAGACTCAGACCACAGACTGAGATACAGATTCAGACTCAGGCTCAGACCAGACACAGACTCAGACATAGACTGAGATACAGACTCAGACACACAGTCTAAAATACAGATTCAGACACAGACTGAGATGCAGATTCAGACTCAGACTCAGACCAAACTCAGACTCAGACACAGACTGAGATACAGACTCAGACTCAGACACAGACTGAGATGCAGATTCAGACTCAGACTCAGACCAGACTCAGACTCAGACACAGACTGAGATGCAGATTCAGACTCAAACTCAGACCAGACTCAGACTCAGACACAGACTGAGATACAGACTCAGACACACAGACTAAAATACAGATTCAGACTCAGACTCAGACCAGACTCAGACTCAGACACAGACTGAGATATAGACACAGACTAAAATACAGACTCAGACTCAGACACAAACCAGACTCAGGCTCAGACTCAAATTTACTTATCATATGTACATTGAAACATAAAGTGAAATGCGTTGTTTGCATTAACAACCAACACAACCTAAGCATGTATGCTGGGAGCAGCCCACAAGCAATGCCACAATTCCAGTGCCCACACAGTATGCCCACCATGTTCAGCAGAAGAGTACCAACAACATTCGGGCCTCAACTTCTGATGCTTATTTGCATTTCTGCAGTTAATCTTCCTGCAACTGATTCCCACTCACCCACCACCCTGAGTCTTTCTCTGTTTTGAAGCTAATTGGATTCTGAGGTAGTGTGAGAGGAGAAGGTGCTGAGACACAGTGATATGGCTGAAATGATACAATGCAGGGGCGGCGATGGTTGAAGATAAGGGTGGGTGAGACTTGCAGATCTCCTCCAATGCATACAGTTGATCTGAGTGGTGATGGGGTTCCTGGATGGTCAGCGGTAATCAGAAGCCTTGTTAACATATTCCACTAATACTCCAGATTGACAGAGTCCAGGGAAATAAACTGACACCTCAGAGACCAGTGACTAAATGTGGGAGGTCCAGATTGAGCAAACCTGAAACAGAGCATGCAAAAAATCCCTTTTGTCTCTTGTCTCTGTCACACTCTGGATCTCTGTCTAGTTTTTAAGAGGGTGAAACAGTCAGATAGGTTCCCATCTGTAACTTACTCCTAGCCATCCCCTCACACAAATTTCTCTTGTAAAACCCAGCCTGTTACATAGAACAGAAGATAGATAGATAGATATAGTTTATTAATCCTGAGGGAAATTTGGTTTCGTTACAGCCGCACCAACCAAGAATAGAGCGTAAATATAGCAATACAAAAACCCCCAACAATCAAACAACAAAATACAAACTATGCCAAATGGAAAATAAGTCCAGGGCCAGTCTATTGGCTCAGGGTGTCTGACCCTCCACGGGAGGAGCTGCACGTTCGATGGCCACAGTGCAGAACATTGCAGGACAGTATGTCCTGCCGACCCTTAAATCTACCCCAAGATCAATCTAACCCTTACCTCCAACATAGTCCTCCATTCTTCTTCTATCTATGTAACTGTCTAATAGCCTCTTAAATGTCTCTGCCACTACCACAACCCCTGGCAGTGGATTACAAGCACCCACCACTGGCTGTGTAAAAAATCTACCTTTCACTTTCCACCAAACACCTTAAAATTATGCCTCCACATAATAGCTCTGTCCACACTAGGAGAGAAAGTCTCTAGCTGTCCATTCTATCCATACCTCTCACCTTGTACACCTCCAACAAGCCGATTCTCACCCTCCTTCACTCCAAAGTGAAAAGCTGTAGCTCGCTCAGCCTTTCCTCATAAGACGTGCTCATTGACATCATAGGTCACCTGTGCTCCCAAATGCAATCCTGGGCTCAATGCCAGGATTTTTGCCCCTCCGCGGATGCTGCCTGATTCGCTGAGTTCCTCCAGCACTTTGTGTGTGTTGCTTAAGATTTCCAGCATCTGCATAATCTCTTGTGTTGGTGATTGTGTTTGTACTCAGGCAGCTCTGTATAACCTGGTTAGCTGGAGCAGGTGCTTGCCGTGACGATGGCTGTCAGACAGTTGGGGGTTGATTGGGTTGTGTCCTCTCCACTGGGAAGATGCCAGAGGTAATGGAACATCCAGCAGCACCTCATCGATCGTATTTGTCACTGGTGAGGTGAGGGGAGGAGGAGGTAACATTGGGCACTGGGATCTGTGACAACTGATGGGATGTGTCTAAGTTTGATGATGTTTGACAGCTAGCTGGGAATATTGGCATTGAAGGAGATGCAAAGAGAGCCTCCAGATGGCTGAAGATTGTGTGGTTAAGGAGAAGTTGGTGGATAAATTATGGTATGAGAATATGTGCCTTACTTGAAAGTAAAGAAAGATATTAAACAATCCAGCAACACATAAAATGTTGGAAAAATTCAGCAGGTTAAGCACCATCTGTGGTGGGGAATGAACAATCAACGTTCTGGGCTGAGGACCACAATCGCTGCCTGACCTGCTGAGTTCCTCTAGCATCTTTGTACGTTGTTCCAAATCAGCAGCATCTGCAGTCCTTTGTGTCTCTGTGGAACACTGGTGCCTGGGTGAGTCGGTTGCCCTTAAAAGCCAGCTACGGAAGGCTACATGAAGTAATTGGAATAGAAGATTTCATTGTCCAAAAATATTAAATGCAGGAGTCAGGACGTCTTGGTAAATTGTGGCAGATAAGAGAAGTCATAGACAACATTAAGGGAAAAGAGAGGGCATACAATGTAGCAAACATTAGTGGGAAGTTGAAGGATTGGGAAGCCTTTAAAAACCAACAGAAGGCAACTAATGAAGCCATAAGGAGAGAAAAGGTTAAATATTTACTTATTGAGATTCAGTGCAGATTTGGACCTTTGAGCCACACCGCCCTGCAATCTCATGATTTCATTCTAGCCTAATTATGGGACAATTTACAATGGCCAATTAACCTACCAACCAGTACGTCTTTGCACTGTGGAAGGAAACCACAACACCAGGCGGAAACCCACGTGGGTTATGAAGGTAAGCTAGCCAATAATATAAAAGAGCATACCAAAGGTTTTTTTTTCCAGACACTTAAGTAGTAAAAGGGAGATGAAACTGAATATTGGACTGCTGGAAAATAGTGCTGGGGAGGTAGTGGTGGGGGATAAAGAAATGGCAGATGAAGTTAATAAGTACTTTGTATCAGTCTTCACTGTGTTATTAGCAGTATGCTAGTAATTCAAGGGTGTCAGGGGACAGAAGTGAGTGTAGTTGCTATGACTAAAGAGAAGGTGCTAGCGAAACTGAAGGTCTGAAGGTAGATAATTCACATGGACCAGATGGACTACACCCCCAGGTTCTGAAAAAGGTAACTGAAGAGATTGTGCAGGCACCAGTAATGATCTTTCAACAATCACTAGATTCTGGAATGGTTCCGGAGGACTAGAAAATTTCAAATGTCACTCCACTCTTTAAGAAGGGAGAGAGACAGAGGAAAGGTAGCCTGACTTCTGCAGTTGGAAAATGTTGGAGACCATTATTAAGGATGAGGTTTTGGGGTAGTTGGAGGCACATGCTAAAACAGACCAAAGGTAGCATAGGTTCTTGATTAGTCAGGGCATCAAAGGTTACAGGGAGAAGGCATGAGAATAGGATTGAGAGGGATAATAAATCGGCAATGATGGAATGGCAGAGCAGACTTGATGGGCTGAATGGCCTAATTCTGTGTCTATGTCTTATGATCTTATCTCGTATGGTCTTGTTCTGACCACACCTAAAGATTTATGAATGACGCATTCCACTGTATGTTTCATTGTGTATGTGAAAAATAAATGAATCTAAATGTAAACGTGAACATGAATGTGAAACTGGATCAGAGTCTGAATGTGAGTATAAACATGAATCTGGATCTGAATGTGAATATGGATCTGCGCTCCTCTCTCCGACATACCAGCCTGGGATCTGGGATCCACTGTGAGTGTTATGACATCACAAAGACACTTCTGGACTGTTCATTTGTCTATTTAAGTCCAGCCATGCATGTAAACATTGGACTCTGCAAATGGTAGCTGTCAAATTCTTGTAAATATAAAAATTGGCTCTGGTTCCAGACCACTCATTCCCTTTCATTTATTTTTTATCTCTAAAATTACTATTAAACATTTAAACAATACAGTGCATTAAAACACTGGACTCTCACCAACACCATCTGTAACTGAATGTGCCCCAGACAAACGGAATTAAAGTCTCAAATGTGTGCGTGTGTGTGTGGTGACTGGAAGTCTTAAGTAATCCCAGCCCCATTCCTAATGAGGCCAAACTATCAGATCATCTACTTGACCACAGGACTCAGTCTGAAACAGCTAGGGTAGGGAATAGAAATCTCATCCTGGAGTGGCAGGAGCTGTCTAAGTGTGGACTGGAACCAAGGTGGGGGGGGGGGGGTCAAAGTCAGTAAGAACATCTAGAGAGCGGAAACAGAGGATCTTGAATCCCCAATCTGCTCCATCTTACGGCTGATCATCTACTTACAACATAGAACATACATAGACCATTACAGCATAGTACGGCTCACAATGCTGTGCTGACCTTTGAAGCAAATCTAACACCAATCTAACCCTTCCCTCCCACAGAGCTCCCCATTTTTCTTTCATTCACGTGCCTATCTAAAAGTGTCTTAAATATATCTCCCTCCACACACCCACCACACTCTGTGTAAAACCTACCTCTGACATCCCCCTGACGAAGGGTCTCGGCCTGAAACGTCGACTGCACCTCTTCCTACAGATGCTGCCTGGCCTGCTGCGTTCACCAGCGACTTTGATGTGTATTGTCTGACATCCCCCTATACTTTCCTCCAATCACCCTGAAATTATACCCCCTCATATTAGCCATTTCCACCCTGAGAAAAAGTCTCTGACTGTTCCCTTGATCTAAGCCTCTTATCATCTTAGACACCTCTATCAACTCAGCTCTTATTCTTCTTTGGCTCCAAAGAAAAAAGAGTTAGCTTGCTAAACCTTTCCTCATGAGATTTGCAGGCAACAACCTAGAAAATTTCCTTTACATCCTCTCTAAAGCTTCCACATTCTTCTTATGAAGTTGTGACTAGAAGTGAACACAATACTCCACTTGTGGTCTAACCAGAGTTTTACTGAGCTGCAACATTACATTGTGGCTTTGAATCGAATCCCCAACTACATTTTCTTCGTCACCCTATTGACTTGTGCAGCAACTTTGCGGGATCTATGGACACGGACTCTAAAATCCCTCTGTCCTCCACACTGCTAAGAATCCTGCCATTAATCTTGCAAAATGTATTACTTCACAATTCTCCAGACTGAACTCCATCTGCCATTTCTCAGCCCTCAACTCCACCTACCCGCCAGATTCCCAGAAAATCTCTGTAGTTGATTTAGTTGCTGCTGGAAGTTGTTGGGCTGTGGAGATTTCAGAGTGGGAGTTTCATATCACATTTATGCACTAAATCACTGAGGACCAGTGGCCAACAGTACGAGCCTCTGCTGTACCTCACCACCGGTGATAGCCAGCGAGAGCTAACGGCAAAAGGAATCTGGTGAGGGAGCAGCAGTGTGGGTAAAGTGCCTCCTCTGGAAAGGGCCATGATTCATCTTTCCTGAGATGAAAGAGAGAATGTGTGATGACTAATGTGTTTAAAACATTCTTGGAGTAGAATGATGTTTATTCTGGATGCCCTGGAAGCTGGTATGGTGACGCGATGACTAATACAGTGCAATGTGAGAAGGATTAAACAGACATCATTTTCAACTAAATTAATACAAAATTTGCATTCAAATGTTTTCTAAAAAGCTGTTTCAATTTCCTCAATTGGACCGTAATTGCTCAGTAACCTCACAATATCCATTGAATTTCTTCCCAATTGTTGCAGCTAATCTATAGAGTAGAGACAAACACAGGACGGCCTCAAGGGAGCAACGTAAGGAATGAAAGGCCTTCTTTGTCATGAATAAATAATGCACTTCCACCAATCTTTATCACCCAGCTGAAGTAAAAGACATACTTCCAACTCTACGGTGACCCTTCAGTGGTGGATACTAAAAGCTCAAGATGGGTTACAAACTCAGGGACAAATCAAGGTTTGACCCCACAACCTTCTGATCAGCACTGAGCTTGGATTCACTTCCTAATCACTTTGGGAGGTGATGGGGAGGGGGTTGTGGGGAAGACTTTTGGACAATCATCTCTATTATTCTTGGCTACTCCTTTAGTGAATATCAACCCTGGTTATAATGCATCCGATTTTTGTTATATCAGAACTTCCCCACAGAACTGTCCACCTCAACCATTGGATAATGACGGGTTATTCAGGATACAGGATACTCCATGCCTATTCAGTCTAAGGTAAGACAATTAGAATCTATAGGAGATCACCCCAACTTGCTTGTTTATCAATGTACATCAGTCAAGTGCAGATTTAGATCTCCCTTACAGAAGCACATCTTATCATAAACACAAGAGATTGTGCAGATGCTGGAAATCCAGAGCAACACACAAACTGGCGGAAGAGCTCAGCAGGTTTGGCAGGATCTATGGAAATGAATAAACAGTCGATGTTTCAGACGGAGACCCTTCAAATTTATACTCATATTACCTCCCCCAACATACCAAAAGCCACGTATAGTTCTGTATATCTGGACTGGACTAAATTTTATCAATAACTAATTCACTCCAAACCCCAGAATCTGATCTCGGAAAAACAATCATGAGGTAATATTGCAGCTTTATAAAACTCTGTTGAGACCACACTTAACGTACTGTGTTCACTTCTAGTTGCCTCATTATAGAAAGTGTTATGTTTTGTAATTAATTCAAAGGAAGACCGGGAGTTCGGGAATCTGGGTGTAACATCATCTTTAAGCAAGGCACTTACTGTACATATCACATGGTAGTGTGATGATGTATACAATTAACATATTTTTACACATAACCCATAATGAATTATTTAATTGAACAAGAATGCTTAATCAAACAATATATATACAAAATTTCTCAAATATTATTAAAATATTAAATACACAACAGAAAGAACGTGGAAGCTTTAGAGAGGGCCCAGTGGAAAATTACAAGGATGCTGTCTGGATTAGAGAGCATGTCTTATGATCAAAGGTTGAGTGAACTAGGGCTTTTCTCTTTAAGGTGAAAGAGGATGAGAGGTGACGGCAACTTAAAGATTAAAGATTATCTTTACTCGGAACGTGCACATCAAACGGGTTTGTTTTGTTGCTTGTTGCGTTGTGTTTTGCTGTGTTCTGTGTTGTTCTGCCGAGCATTGTGGGCATACTGTGTTGGCACCAGAATGTGTGGCAACACTTGCAGGCTGCCCCCAGCACATCCTTGCGATGTGTTGGTTGAGAATGCAAACGATGGACTTCACTGTGTGCTTCCATGTACAAGTGATAAATAAATCCGAATCTGAATCTATTCTGCGTGTGCTGGCACTGTGGTGAAGTTCCAGAGGCCTAGTCTGATCAGCCGGTGTTCTGAGTTCAGATCTCAGCATCACAGCTGGGGAGTTTAAACTGAGGTAATTAAACAAAGCTGGAATTAAAATATTGCAGATGATGAAAATTTGAATTAAAAACAGAGAATCTCTGGTATCTTTCAAATCGTTTAAAAAGCATTTCAGATCAAAGTCTTTTCATCAGAACAAAACATCAAATGAAAGCTCATTAAGCTGTAACAAAGAGAGAGTCATAGACTGTCAGAGTACAGAAACATGCCCTTTTGGCCCTGCTGGTCCAAGATACCCCATCCAAGTGAGTGCCATTTGCCAGAATTTCTCCCATAACCTTCGACACCTTTCCTATACATGTACCTGTCCAACTGTCTCTGAATAACCACTTCCTCTGGCAGCTGAACATCCACAACACACTTTGCATGAAACTGGTTGCCCCCCCAAGTTCCTATTAAATCTGTCCCTCTCATTTGAAACCTGGCACAACGACACACACCCGGAGACACAACACACATGTCTGGACCCAAAATGCCAATTGTCCGTTTGCCTCCACAGATGCTGCCTGGCCCTCAGAGTTCCTCCGTCATCTCATGAGTTGCCATCTAGTCTTTGATCCACCAACTCTGATGTATGCATGTCATAATTTCATACACCTGTACAAGGACGCCCCTCAGTGTTCTTGTGTTGAACTGCTTCTCTCCACAGATGCTGCCTGAACTGCTGAGGGATTCCAGCACTTCCTGTTTTTATATTAAATCAATATAGAATTGTCTCACCGAGGGAGAGTATGAAATGACCGTTGTGTTGTAAAGTACCCATCTGTTTCCTTCAGGGAAGGAAGCCTGTCATCCCGGGCCACATGGCACTATATTTGCATCGATGTGGTTGACTTTAAACTGCCATCCTCAGCTGAGGGGAGCGGGTAATACTCAGCCAGCTGCCCGCCAGTGTCTGCACATCTGGCAGACAGGCGAATCAAGGCTCTGGTGTTCACAGCCAGGTATACCTTCTCTGGAATGTTGTGAACATTCCCAATCCTGGAGGAACGTTGCCCCAAGGCACATCCCACCTGTGGGCAAGTCATGGCCTTGCGTGCTCCGGGAGTGCTTTGCCAGGCTCTGTCACTCAAATTTTTGAGAGAATCATTTTGCTTTGGCTGGGAACAAGAGGAGGAAAAGGGGCATCTCAAACTGATTGCCTGGTCAAGGGGAGAATATTTTTGAGACAGCTGTGCTTAAGGTCAAAGTCCAGAGGTCAAGAAGTCCAGAGGTAGAAGCTCGAAGGTTGAAGTCTAAAATCAGCAAGTCTGGAGCTAGAGGTCCGAAGGTTGAAACCCCTGGATTGGCTTATCCAGAGTTTAGAGGCCTGATGTCTGTGAGACTGCAAGTTCAGGCCAAGGATTGAAGGATGGAGGCCTGGTCCGAGAGTCCAGGGCCAAGGACTGGACGCCCTTCGATGGCCTATCCTGGGGTTGGGGGCCTGCCTGCCTGCGTGTGGGTAGGGGTGAAGGGACGGATATGGGCTTCGATTTGCTATTGTTGTCTTGCTTTGTTTTGTTGTTCTTGTTGCTTGCATTGCCTGTGGAGCATTATGGACTTGCTATGTCGGCACCAGAACATGCGACAACACTTGTGGGCTGCCCCCAGCACGTGTTAGTTGTTAATGCAAATAACACATTTCACTGTATATTTCAATGTAATCCTGATAAATAAATGTGAATCAGAATGAGGCTCATTCTGGCTGCCGGAGGTGTGTGACGGTGTATGACAGCAGAGGTAAGAACTCTGGGAAACATTGATTGTGGTTGAGAGGGATGTCCAGGGAATTGCAACCTGGTCAGCTTTTCTCTGAGGCTGTGAAGGCGAAGAGTGGAGCTTTATCTACATATCAGCTATGGTGGACATTATGGAGAGATGATTGGTTGAGGGAAAAGATGAGCTTGGCACAGAGAAAAGTCCCAAATAAAGATCCCCTCCCAAAACCCAATGCGTGGTTACCTGATAAGAACCAGAGACAGCTTGCAACAGGCGCATAATTTTTCCTTTGTAGTTTTTATAGGCAATTATGCAGTAATTACAGCTTTACTTAAAAATAAAGCATAGCCTTTCAACACCCATTATAATTAGACATTTCAGGAGTTTCGCTAACTTGCCGTTGGCAAGAACAGTGACACTCACTGGTGTGTAGGCCCAAAAACCCCTGGCATACAAGGTGGCCATTTTGAAAAAGGATTGGGTTTGGATAAGGTGTAGATTGCTTTTTGCTCCTCAGCACTGATTCCTGACTGTAAAATCCTGCACCACATCAAAAACTTCACCCTTTTCAGATCTGCCAATGACCAATGTCTTGTGAATAACTTCACCTGCCATGTCCATTGTGTAGAATGTGCCAACACTGAGCCGCCCACTCAGAGGTAGACCTGATTCTGAAGTGTTACGTTCTGCTTCACTGCTTCTCCGGGGATCATCACCACACTGTGGCAAAGAGGCTTGTGATTTTGTGATTCTCAGAGTGATGCCATCTGCTGCTTAGCTCTTGGTAGGGTCACCCACGAGGTCAAGGGGGGAGTTCCAGACAAAGAGCGATCCGACCAAGACCCCCAGTGGCAGAAGATGACAACACATCACATTGGTAGTGAAGGTGGAGGAAGGCTGCAGCAGTGACAGGTGCCCAGTCATCGTGCATTGAATGCCACTGGACCCTGATCCCGATCGTTCAAGGACCAAGTGGTGGCTGCCCATCCATCAGCCTCTCCACATTAAACAAAGTCCCGCACAGGCATTCCCCATTAAGCGAACCCACTGAAAACCCTTCAGGAGAACATGATAAGTGATGGTACTACTACTCCTACTCTTCCTCAGACCAGCACCCAGACCACTTGTACCAACATTCGCAGCCTGAATACAGGGCAGGTCTTGAGAGGACGATCCCAAGGCGATGCTTCCAGAGAAAGAACAAGCACAGGGAGCCTCCCGAGCCTCCTCCACCATACAACAACACTGTGGCTGATCTGATTCTGATCTCAGATCTACCTGTCTGCTTGTTCCCCCTAATCCCACCCTCCCCCGTGGTCCAAATATCTACCCACCTCATTCTTTAATGTATTTGATGACATTGCTTCCATGACTGGATGGACAATGACCCTGCCTTTTCTGTTCAGTGGAACGCAGAACCCCAAAGGTTCATAAAACCTCTGAGGAAAATGAACCTTCCCTGCACCAGCCCACTGAGTGGCCATTCACTCACCCTGAGGCTAGCCCCTGTTCTAGACTCCCCTCAGGAGGGGAATTAATCCCTTGAGCATCGACCCTGAAGAACCCTCCTCAGTATCACAGTTGTTTAGGTTAGGTTCTCTGCGGGCATCACACGAGCAGGGACCCTGGTGTATATGACAATAAACCAATCCTGATTCTGAAACTCAAAGCCAAAATAAAGTTATTAGTGAAGTATGTTTTATGTCACCATATGCTACCTTGAAATTCCTTTTCTTGCAGTCATTCACAGGAAAATAAAGAAATACAATAGAATTTATGAATAAAACCCTACATGAACAAAGACTGACAACCAACCAATGTGCAAAAGAAATAAATTATACAAATAAAAAAAATAAATAAATAATACTGCAAACATGAGTTGTGAGTCCGTGAATGTGAGTGGTGCAGATTATGGATTCAATTCAGAGTTGAGGGGGGTGAAGTTACCCATGATGGTTCAGGAGCCTGAAATGTAATAGCTGTTCCTGAACCTGATGGGATAGGATCCTATATCTCCTACCTGATGGTAGTAGTGAGCATGGACTAGATGGTAGGGGTCTTTGATGATCAATGCTGCTTTCCTGTGACAGTGTTCCTTGTAACTGTGCTCCACGCAGGGGGGGCTTTGAAGTATGAATGGGGAAGACCCCTTCTTATACTTCCAAACTCCCGCGAGTATTGCCACAAGGGCAAAGTTCAGAGAACAAGTGGAGACAGAGACATAAGTCAAGGGCTAGAAAACTAGAGCTCAGGAGAAGAAGATATATTTAGCAGACCCCATGAAGTGATGTTGCAATTTAAATAAGAGAAGTTAGTTAACAAATGGCCAAATTGGGGCGCCACAGTAGCGTTACAGTTCGCACGATGCTATTACAGCTCGGACCATTGGAGTTCAAAGTTCAATTTCAACATCCTCTGCAAGGAGTTTGTATGTTCTCCATGTGACCACATGAGTTTCCTCCAGTTTCCTCCAACAATTCAAAGAAATAGCAGTTAGTAGGTTAGTAAGGGATCTCATGTTCCTATCAAATGTTGAAAGGCCCAGAGTAAATGTGGAGAGGATGTTTCCTATAGTGGGGGAGTCTAGGACCAGAGGACATAACTTCAGAATAGAGGGATATCCATTTAGAACGGAGATGAGGAAGAATTTCTTCAGCCAGCAGGTGGTGAATCTGTGGAATTCATTGCAACAGGCAGCTGTGGAGGCCAGGTCATTGGGGGTATTTAAGGTAGAGGTTGAAAGATTATTGATTAGTCAAGCATGAAAGAGTATGGGGTGAAGGCAGGAGAAGGGGTTGAGAGGGAAATGGATCAGCCATGATCAAATGGCAGAATAGAGTCAACGGGCCAAATGGCCTAATCCTGTTGCTATGTCTTATGGTCTAATGGTCTTAATTGGTCATTGTGAATTGTCCAGTGATTAGGCTAGGGTTAAAAAGTGGGTGCGGTTCATTGGGCTGCCAGGGCCGCTTCTGCACTGTATTTCTAAATTAATCAATCAATTATGTGATGAGGACAGGGCTGGAAGTCAGGATTCATACAATGAAACAGATATTATTTTATGCAGCAACACCATCAAAGGATGAGGAATGAGAATACCATGGATTAGACTCTAAACCATTTCACAATGAAAGTCACTGGATAGAGAATTCACTCTTAAAGTTTATGTGCAGTTTAAGAGAAGGTAATTAGTCTTCTGTGCAAGCCTATCAATTATCTTCTTTCTGACATAGTGCCTTGTGTCCTGAAGGAATTCAACTTAGAAGAAACTTTAAGCAGAATCAGAATCAGGTTTATTATCACTGACACACAGTGCAATACATAAAATACATTATAAAATACCATCATAAATATATGTATATTAAAAAAAATAAATCAATCGTGCAAAAAGAGACCAAAGTTAGTGAGGTGGTGCTCATGGTTCATTTTCCATTCAGAAATCTGATGGTGGAGGGGAAGAAGTTGTTCCTAAAAACATGGAATGCTTGTCTTCAGGTTCCTATATGGTAGGAATGAGAAGAGGGCAGGTCCTGAAGCAGGGTTTAGATACGGAGTGAAACTGGCTGCCTGGAGGGACAGTGGGCACTGAGCCATTTGGGCACACTGGAGGGTAAATGCCCCTGCAGTGTGATGGGATTGGCTGAGGGGGATCTCCCGTAGGGAGCCCACATTACTCCGAAGCACTGAGTATGGGATTGGCTGAGGGGGATCTCCCGTAGGGAGCCCACATTACTCCGAAGCACTGAGTATGGGATTGGCTGAGGGGGATCTCCCGTAGGGAGCCCACATTACTCCGAAGCACTGAGTATGGGATTGGCTGAGGGGGATCTCCCATAGGGAGCCCACATTGCTCCGAAGCACTGAGTATGGGATTGGCTGAGGGGGATCTCCCATAGGGAGCCCTCATTGCTCCGAAGCACTGAGTATGGGATTGGCTGAGGGGGATCTCCCGTAGGCAGCCCACATTGCTCCGAAGCACTGAGTATGGGATTGGCTGAGGGGGATCTCCCGTAGGCAGCCCACATTGTTCCGAAGCACTGAGTATGGGATTGGCTGAGGGGGATCTCCCGTAGGGAGCCCACATTGCTCCGAAGCCCTGAGTATGGGATTGGCTGAGGGGGATCTCCCGTAGGGAGCCCACATTACTCCGAAGCAATGAGTATGGGGTTGGCTGAGGGGGATCTCCCATAGGGAGCCCACATTACTCCGAAGCACTGAGTATGGGATTGGCTGAGGGGGATCTCCCATAGGGAGCCCACATTGTTCCGAAGCACTGAGTATGGGATTGGCTGAGGGGGATCTCCCATAGGGAGCCCACATTGCTCCGGAGCACCGAGTATGGGATTGGCTGAGGGGGATCTCCCATAGGCAGCCCACATTGCTCCGAAGCACTGAGCGGCCTCTTTCTGTGCTGCTGTGATTCTAAGATGCCGAGTGAGTTCACTGGTTGGTTTTGCTTACCCCAATGCACGCTGAGTTCCGTGAGCTCACCGTACCCCACCTGAGCAAACCACTGCCTCAGTAAAACTTTCCATCAAATGCCTGGCGTACTAAATAACACACTGCATTTATCTCTGTCGGTTAAATGCCAAATGTCTCCGGAAAAATTGAGGGCATGGGCTGACTATGACATCATGCCTCCCAGAATACATTGCAGGTGATAAGGCCCATTAAATTCTCAATCTCTCAAAGCAGCACCTGGCTCCCGTGCCTGAAAAAATATTTTGCTTTCAACAGCAAAGAAGCTACATTGTGTTTCCCATTTTGGAATGGAATATGTTAGAAGGCAATATGTTATGTACAGCCACAGACCTTTAGCTTTCTTAATGGTTAATTTCTCTGATCTTTGAGCAGTGAAAGTTAGGGCTATGTAGTAACTGTTGTAATTTTTTGCAGTATTATATATTAAACTTGTGTCTGCCATCTACAAGTTTGACTCAGTGGCCAGTTACAGGTTATTGTATTGATTTTTGGTTTATTATTCTCTCATGTACCAAGATACAGATAAAAGCTTGTCTTGCACACTATTCATACAGATCAACTCATTTCACAGTGCATTGAGCTAGAATAAGGCAAAACAATAACTATGCAGAATGAAGTGTAAAAGCTGCTGATAAAGTGTATCAGTGTAGATAAACAATAAAGTGCAAGATCATAGCGAGGTAGATTGTGAGGCCAAGAGCCAACGTATTGTACAATAGTTCCGTTCAAGAGTCTGATAGCACTGGGCTAGAAGCAGTCTTTGAGACACACAGTATATCTTTTCAGGTATTTGTATTTTCTGCCTGATGGAAGGGGAGAGAAGACAGAATGTTTGTTGTGGTGGGGTCTTTGATTATTCGGGCTGCTTTACTGAGTGAGAAGTATAGACAGAATCCTTGGATGGGAAGCTGTTTCCAATGCTGTGCTGAGCTGTGAAGAGTAGTTACCATATCAAGCCATTATTCTTCCAGACAAAATGCTTTCTATGCTGCATTGATAAAAATTGGTAAGAATCGATAGGAATATGCTGAAGTTGTTTAGCCTCCTGAGGAAGTAGAAGCATTGGTGGTACTGACCGTTGTCTTATGTTGGAGCCATGGTTGTACGAGTTCTGTTGGATCAGATTAACATCTCCTTATGACCAAACAGGTCAATGCTCAGGACTTCACAAATAAATGCAGGTGGGGCTGGGAGAGAGCTCTCTAGATGGGTGACCCTTAGCAGTTAGTTAGCTCATATCCTCTTACTCCCTCATCACCACTCTCTATCAAAATTACAAGGAATGCTTGGTTTATAACAGCACAATGTTCAAAGTAAATTTATTATCCAAGTACATATATATCACCCTATACAAACTTGAGATACATTTTCTTGTGGGCATCTTCAGTAAATCCAAGAATTATAATTGAACCAATGAAAGTCTGCACTGAACAGGATGGATAAACAACCAAAGTGAAAAAGATAATAAACTGCAAATGCAAATAATTAATTAATTAATTAATTACTATGCAATAAGTATTGAGAACATGAAATGAAGAGTTCTTGAAAGTGAGTTCATAGATTGTGGGAACAGTTCAGTGATGGGATGAGTGAAGCTGAGTGAAATTATCTCCTCTGGTTCAAGTGCCCGATAATTGTTCCTGAACCTGGTGGTGTGGGTCCTGATAACATCAATATGAAGAGAGTATGGCCAGGGTAGTGGGGGTTTCTGATGATGGATGCTGCCTTCCTGCAGCAACACTCGGTGTGCTCAATGGCGAAGAGGGCTTTACCTGTGATAGACTAAGCCATATCCATTACTTTTTGTAGGGTTTTCCATTCAAGGGTTGGTGCTTCCATACCAGACCATAATGCAACCAGTCATTTGTACTCTCCACCACAAGAAGTAAAAGAATTTAGCATTTGACATTTTAAACATGATTAATTTTAACTGAGGAATTTACATAATCTTTTTAACAAATGTTTAAGGAACGATGCAAGGAAGTTCCGCACAGGCAGCAAACCAACCATGAATGGGGGTAGCAGGTGTGAGGGGCCAAATGACCATCCTCTTTCTTTGATATCTTACGTTCTATTAAACCTGACATAATCTGTGATTGTGACAGAGAGTCAAGAGAGGCTGTGAACTAATTGCCAAATCACCTAATCATCCATCCAAGAAGATCTCTCCCATTGTTTACTGTTGAAATTCCTCTCTGTCCTCATGGTCCAGTGGGATGTTAAATGACAGGAAAAAGTGTGGAATATTGGATATTCTGTCCGGAATTCAGCCGTCAACCAATAATATTAAAGGTTGATAAACTGGTCAATCGTTGGTGTGGATCTCTCACTGCTTGCTCAAGCCAAATGATTTTGGCCAAATGACACAACTCTGATCAATGGTTTGTAGGTACTTCAATGGGACACCAGACTTGGAGACTGAAGTATTCTCCTGCCCTTGCCCTGTTGACCTGACAAGGGAAAGCTCACTTCAAACAAACAGAGAGCTGGTGCTGGTGCACTCTGGGAAAGAGAAATGGTGACAGTTCTGTGTTGTTCTGTCAAGCATTGAGGCATGCTATATTAGTACCAAAATATGTGGCAACAGTTGCAGGCTACCCCTGCACATTCTCGGACCATCTTGGGTGTTAACACAAGTGACAGATTTCACTGTAGGTTTCATTGTACATGCGATAAATAAATCTTCATCTAAATACGAAGGGTGATAGCAGGAAAGGATCTACAAATCTACATTTTTGCTGTCAAGAATGTTTCCAGGGTCAAGTTCAAAAATATAACATCTGTCCACAATAAGTCAACCAAAACATGAATTATCCTTTCTGCTTTATTCCCATGGCCCCACAGATTGAGTGGGGACACCCCACTAACAAGGAGGTGCACTGTGTGAGGAAGGAAATGTTTATAGATGTACAGCGGAGAGCATTCTGACTTGTATTGCTGTCTGATATGGAGGGGTCACTGCAGAGGATTGTAAAAAGCTATAAACTCAGCCAGCTCCATCATGGGCACTAGCCTCCTGACCATTGAGGACACCTTCAAAAGTGATGGCACAAGAAGACAGCATCCATCATGAAGGACCCTTTCCACTCTGGACGTGCCCTTTTCTTATTACTACTATCAGAAAGGAGGTACAGGAGTCTAAAGACACACACTGAACATTTCAGGAGCAGCTTCTTCCTCTCCGCCATCAGATTTCTGAATGGTTCATGAACTTATGATCACTACTTCACTATTCTGCTCTCTTCTGACACGACTTATCTATTTTACATATATATCTATTGCAATTGATAATGCATCTTATGTATTGCTCTGTACTCCTGCTGCAAAACAACAGATTTCATGCCATTTGTCAGTGATAATGAATCTGATTCTGATTCTGAGGGTGTTGTTGGTGGACTGGGGGGGATGATAGATGGTCGGCTGATGGCCCTAGCAGGAAGTCAAGGATTTAGCCACAAACAGCCTGCTGGATGATCTCCTTGGGTCAAGCAGCATCGCTGGGAGGGAAGGGAATGGTTGATGTTACAGTGCAAGACCGTTCATCAGGGCAGAACTATCAACCATTCCTTTCCCCGCACAGACTCTGATCCAGCCACTAAGTTCCTTCGCCGTTGCTGCACATTCCAGTAACTTACTGTCCGACATGTACATCGAAACGTACAGTGAAATGCACCCAGTTGAGTCAATGACCCACGCAGCCCGAAGATGTGCTGGGGCAGTCTGCAAGAGTCACCACGTTTCTGTCGCTAACACAGAATTACCTACCTTAACCTTTGGAACGTGGGAGGAAACCCACACGGTCAAGAGGAGATTACCTGTCCCTACCGTGAGCTGCAGGAATTGAACCCTGATCGCTGGCATTGTAAAGGGTTGCATTTGACACTACTACGCCGTGCCCGACGATGTGAGAGAAGTCTGTAGGACCTGGCGACTCGGTGAGTGATGTATGTAACACTGCCCGTGATGTTACATACCATCAGACACAACCTGGCAGGCTATCGGTTACAGGATCAGTATTGCTGAGGCAGTGATACCTGATCCCAAAAAACGTTCAGATCCCAACCCGGCAACCGAGGAATTAAATTCAGTGAATCAAGTAAGATGAGTGATTAGACTGTGATTTCATTACGCAGTGGCTGGTCTCAGGGAGGGAGTGTTGCTACCTGCTCGTCAGATATTTACACTGCTTATTCCCAGTGTGTTAAGCAGCACAAGGGTGGGGTTTTACCAGTGTTGTCCATGCCTACAATGCTGGAGATATGTGTGATACTGTGGGTTATGCTGGGAGATGTGAACAATAGTTTGGCACAGTACAAGCCCTTCAGCCATGATGTTTAACCTACTCTAAGATCACTCTGACCCTTCCCTCCAACATAGCTCTCAATTTTTCTATAATTCAGATGCTTATCTAAGAGATTTTTAAATGACCCTAATGGATCTGCTTCTACCACCACTCCTGGCAGGGCTTCCACCCACTCTCCGTTCTCTGTGTCAAGAACTTGCATCTGCCATCCCCCCTGCCCCCGCATACCTTCCTCCCAACACGTTAAAATTATGCCCCCGTGTATTAGCCATTTTCACTCTGGGAAAACGCCTCTGGATATCCACTCAGTCTATGCCTCTTTTCATCTTGTACACCTTGATCAAGTCACCTCCCATCCTCCTTCTTTCCAGAGAGAAAAGCTCGAGCTCCCTCAACCTCTTGGAGATGTTCAGTGGGAGGAACCGTCACCAAGTAGCAGCTCACTCAGGGGAGAGAGATGGACGAACAGGGGCTCTGTATTGTGTAGCTTTAGGAGGAAGGCAAGGGGTCAACTTTCTGCCGCAGAACTCACCCAGAAACAAATGGCATTTCCTCATGAAAATCCAATCCGAGCGGTCCTGGCATTGTTACACTGAGCGATTAGTCCAGTTCCCGGAGATGGTTTAATACAGTGTTCGTACCCCATCTGAGGCAGTCACACATTGACTGCGAGGCTTAGATCTGTGTTGTGTAGCACATGTGCCCAGTATAAACAGCTCTTATCACATGGACCAGCTGTGAAAGTAAACAAATACCAGGCAGGTTCGAGCTGCACAGTCGCTACGGCTTTAATTATCGCATCTTTACAGCCAGTGTTTATAGCCTGATACAAAATCAGAGAACATTAAAGATAAGTGTTTCTTTTTCATTGGGTTCCCGGCTTTATCATGTTTGAGGGAAAAAAAGACCACTGCTTCAATACAAGGCCAATGATACTCAATCCCTGTTGCCTTTCAAAAACATAAAGACAACAGCTCACTAAATTGAAATTAAGGGTTCCTATCAGTTGAGGAAGAGAATCTGGCTGGGTGGGTGTTAATTCGGATTAGTCGATCACTTGTTTCTCCCTCACCCATCCCCTCCCCAAGTTAACAGTGAACCAGTAACCAATTCCCCGGCCCCTTCCGTCCCTTCCACCCCGTCCCAAATCCACCCAGGTTGGCAGTTTGATGGATTTATATCACTGGGATCAGAGGGATGGAACGGTGTGGTCTTTACTCTTTACTAATCTGTCCATACCTCCCACAGGGTCCGTACATCCCTAAGGGCTCCTACCTTCCCAAAGATCATAACCGTTTCTACAGATACATTATAGGAAGGATGTGGAAGCTTTAGAGAGAATACAGAAGTGATTTACCAAGATGCTGCCTGGATTAAAGAGCATATCAGAAGAAGAGAGGTTGAGTGAATTAGGGCACTTCTCTCTGGGGCAAAGGAAGATAAGAGGTGACTTACTGTACATGAGTCATCGTCAGAGTTGACAGCTAGAGACTTTTTCCAAGGACATGAATGGCTTATACAAGAAGGCATGATTTTAGAGTGTTTGGAGTAAAATATAGGTGGAATATCAGTGGTAAGTTTTTTGCACAGAGTGGTGGGTGCGTGGAACACGATGCGAGGGGTGGTGGTAGAGTGAAATACATTAGGGACATTTAAGAGACTCCTAGATAGGCACATGGATGAAAATGGAGGTCTAAGTAAGAGGGTTTGAGAGGGATAATAAATCAGCCATGTATGAATGGTGGAGCACACATGATCCTCTCCTTCATTCCGCTCCTTCATCCTATGGTCTCACGGGCAGTAGATTAAAAGGTCAGCACACGTCATGGGCTAAAGGGCCTGTGCTGTGCTGTAATCTTCGAAGTTCTATGTTCATCATCTCAGTTTCCCTCTCCACAGTTGCTGACTGACTCAATGAATATTTCCAGCATTGTCTGGTTCCTTCCAGGTTTCCAGCATCTATAGTATTTCAAAGATTCCCATCTTTATTTTCAAGGAATAAGAACTGATTCACAGACCAAACAAGGTCTGAAGAACGCAGTGAAGGTTCTTGCTGGGATACACCAGCAGTGGGTCTCTCCATCCTGTGGAGGAACTTGATATGGTGAGGGGAGGGGATTACTTCCAGAGCTCCAAGGTAGCTGTGGTAGCTGGAAGTATGGGGTGGCAGACATACCTGGAGGAGCCAGTTAGTGCACAGATCTAGTATCAAGCACTGGTGATAGCAGAGAGCAATTACTCATTCAATGTCAGCATGTCACAATTTATTGTGAACTTCAGGAAGAAAAAACCAGGAGAAAACACGTGGGCCCTCACTGAGGCATCAGTGGTGGGAAGGGTGCACCATTAAGGACCTCAAGAATACATCATTCAGGATCCTCACCAGCTGGACCATGCCCTCTTCATGTTACTGCCATCGGAGAGGAAGTACAGAAGCCTGAAGACATACTCTCAAAGTTTCAGGAACACCTTCTTCCCCTCCCACCATCCGTGAATGCTGCCTCATTAGCCATCTTTTTCCATGTTTATTTTGTAACTTAGAGCAATTTTTCCTTGCAACAAAACGACAAGTTTCATGACATACGTATGTCATAACAAACCTAATTCTGACTCTGAGAGCATGTGCTGTTCTGTATTATGTTCTAACTCCCTGTGCCAGAGACATGTTAAAATGGCTTCTTCCACTTCAGCATCAGATTTCTGAACAGCCATGAACCCGTGAACACTATTCCACTATTTTCTCTCTTTTTGCACTCATTTATTTTTCTGATATATACAGTAGATATTTCTTCCTGTAACTTACGGTATAGTTTATGCATCGCACTGTATTGCTGACACAAAACAACAAAATTCATGATATATGTCAGTATAAATAAACCCAAATAACACACAAATGCCGCAGGAACTCAGCAGGTCAGGCAGTATCTGTGGAAAGGATCCGATGAAGGATCTCAGCTCAAGATGTTGACTCTTTATTCCTTTCCATAGGTGCTATCTGTTCTGCTGAGTTCCTCCAGCATTTTGTGTACTTTGCTTTGAATTTTCAGCATCTGCAGAATTTCTAGTGTTAATAATAATAAACCTGATTGTGATTCTGAATTTACTTGACGGAAATTAATGTGCTCAATAAAGTAGCATTTCTAACCCCGCTTGAGACACTTGGCTTAGCATGTATACATAGAGTGCGCGAGGGTGCAGCCGCTGTTTGAGTATCTGAAGGGGCTACTCCTCGAGTTCTGGCTGCACTTCAGCCCAATGCTCCTGGTCTACAGTTGCCCAGTACTGAGGGGAGGGAGGTGCAGGTTGCTTGGGGGAATCTCCTGGTAGGCTTGCTCCTGGGACTGGCCGAGATGGCCATTCACAGATCCATGCAGCAGGCTCTGCCTGCCCCTCTTCCAGGGTTATGCTTCTGCCCAGGTGTCCTTGGAGAGGGAGCGTACGATCACTATGGGTAGAGTGAGGGACTTTGAGAACAGTGGGCCCTCAAGGGAACTAAGCATTATGTAGATAGTAGCAACCAAAGTTCAAAGTACATTTACATATTATCAAAGAATGTATACGTTATACAATCTTGAGATTCATTTTCTTACAGACAACCAATAAAAGCAAGCAAACACCATTCAGAACTGAAGTTTCATGAAAGACAGGAAGCCAGGCACCAGTGCAGCTGAAGCATGCCACAGCCTCAGTACAACACACAGCCGAGTAAAAGGCACGGAGAAGCAATGTATTTTAATTTGAAATCATTAACCGTATTGCAACACTGGACCTTTGTTTGTATTTTGTATTTGAATATGTTGTATTTGTACATTTGCTAAAAGCAAGGCACTTGGCTCCAAAAATCATCACAGGTGTTGGCCATTCATTCCAAGGTTGAGTATATATTGAAGAAGGAGGAGTGGGAACGACACACCACTTCTCCCCATATCCCCAAGTCACTGACATCAGGAAACCAGGGAAACTCTGTCAGCCATAGTATTGTTCCCCATCTTTTAGAAATAAGACCATAAGACATAGTAGCAGAATTAGGCCATTTAGTCTCCTCTCCCATTCCATCATGGCTGATTTATTTTCTCTCTCAACCCCATTTGTCTGCCTTCTCCTTGCAACTTTCATCGGCCTTAATAATCAAGAACATATCGACCTCCACTCTAAATATACCCAATGAGTTGGCCTCCACAGCCATCTGAGGCAATGAATTCCACAGGCTCACCACCCACAGGCAAAAGAAGTTCCTCCACATCTCCGTTCTAATGGCATGTCCTTGTATTCTGAAGCTGTTCTCCCAGGTTCTAGACTCCCCACGTGAGGAGAAATCTCTCACTGTTACATACACAAACGCGGCAACTGCTTTACAAGCAGCAAGGTATGAAAAATGATGAGTGATTAGTGTAACACTATACGGTGCCAGAAATCCGGGATCAGTTCCCACTGCTGTCTGTAAGGAGCCTGTACGTTCTCCCTATGACCGCGTGGGTTTCCTCCGGGCGCTCTGGTTTCCACCCTTATTCCAAAAGTGTACAGGTTAGCGTTGGTAAGTTGTGGCGCGAAAGTGTGGCAACACTTGCAGGCCGCCCTCAGCATATGTTCAGACTGTGTTGGTTGTTAACACATTCCACTCAATGTTTCAATGTATGGTACACATGACAAGTAAAGCAAATCCAAATTTACATTAACTAATTCAATCTAAACTTGTGACATGATTTTCTTATGTCAGTAGACAGGGACATTTCTCAAGACCACATGTGACAGAAGAGAATAAACACAAGAGACTCAGCAGATACTGAAAATACAGAGAAAAACACACAAAATACTGGAGGTCCTAATGAATGACGTAAAGAAGTCCTGTTGAAGGATCTCAGCCAGTAGCATTAACTATTTATTCCCCTTCATAGCTGCTGCCTGACCAGTTGAGTTCCTCCAGCATTTTGCACGTGTTGCAGCTCTGAAAGAAGATACCTCATACGGTGCATTTTGCCTTCTGCATTGCACTAGTGTGATTTGTAACCACAACTCATCAGGAGTCTACTTCCCTGAGATACAGGTGAGGTGTCTCACAGGTCAGAGAAGAAACCTCAGTGAGATCAATTTACCTCAGCGGACTCAGGTTACACTTAAGAAAGACAGTCCTGTATCTCGTCATTTGAATGTTGCAATAACAGGCAGGCACCAAACTGGGTTCAAAAAGGCAAGCAAAATGGTCTATTGTTAAGACAGTAATGACACTTGTAGTATCTAGGGAGCACTCGGCAGGGATCGAGCTGACGAGATTATGGGTTACGTGACACCACGGGGATTATTTCACTGTAGATTGATCATTTGAGAGTGACAGGGACTGCACCTGCCCAGTCAGACTTCCTCCACAGCTCCCACAAAACAATGCGATGGGGCAAACAGTGGGCTGGCTTTGTCCCACCCTCCCCAACAGATCAAATCTTATAATGTACTATGCTGCAAAAAGCTAATACTTGTGGCATTTATATCCTGTGGTATGTCTTATAACAACAATCAACTTGAATTTGAAGTTGAACCTTCCCTCTTTCTCTTACCTCTCTCACCTTTCCATCCCCTCTCTCTCTCATCTACTGTCTTCATATCTGTTCCTCTCCTTCACTTTCTCACACTCTCTTTCTCTCTCATTCTACCCCCCATTCTCTCTCTCTTTCATCCACTCTCTGTCTTCGTCTCTCTCTTATCTATTTCTCTTTCCCTCCTTCTCTCTCTCCCCAACTCTCTTTCTTTCTCACCCAGTCTCTCCCTCCTCCTCTCTCTCACCTATTCCCTTTCTCTCTCATTCTTTTTTCCCCTCACTCACACACTGAGTGGTGTCACACTGAATGACCACTTCTTCTCAAGGGTATGCACAGTGTCAGTAAGAAGGCAAAGGTCAGGTTAGAGGCTCGGAGAGATTTAGTGCTGTATACTTAATGCAACTCACCATAAGACCATAAGACATAGCTATTCAGTCCATTGAGTCTGCTCTACCAGTCAATCATGGCTGATTTATTATCCCACTCAACCCCATTCTCCTGCCTTTCCCCCAAAACCTTTGGTTTAGAACCTATCAACTTCTGTTCTAAATATATCCAATAACTTGGACTCCACAGCTGCCTATGGCAAACAATTTCACTGATTCACCTCCCTCCGGCTATCTGTTTTACAGAGACATCCCTCTATTCTCAGGCTGTGCCCTCTGCTCCTAGACTCTCCCACTATAGGAAACATCCTCTCCAATTCCACTCTAGCTCAGCCTTCCAATATTCCGTATTGAAATACATTGAAAAATACATGGCCTGATCTTGACCTTAACATTGAAAAGTACATGCCCTGCTTCTTGACCTTGACATTGCCCACAGAATCTCAACTGTGCAACTGACCATATCCAATGTCCACATCCATCAACCCAAAAGACAAGAAGTTTCGCAGATGCTGGAAATCCAAAGCAACACAAACAAAGTGCTGGAGAGATTCAGCAGGTCAGGCAGCATCCAAACAGCCAATGTTTTGGGCTGGAAAGGAAATGGGAAGAGACCATAATAAAAAGCTGGGATGAGGGGTAAGAGGATAGCTAGAAAGTGATAAGTGAAACCAGGCGAGTGGGAAAGGTAAAGGGCTGGAGAGGAAGGAACCTGACAGGAGAGGAGACTGGACCATAGCAGACAAGGTAGGAGGAGGGGACCCAAGGTGAGGTGATAGGTAAGTGAGAAGTGGCAAGAGGCCAGAGTGGGGAATAGAAGAAGAGGGAAGAGGGAGAATTTTTTTTGCCAGAAGAAGAAATTGAAGATTGGCGGATGAAGTGCTGTCTCACCTGGAAGGGCTGCCTGGGGCCCTGAATGGATGTGAGTGGCCAGGTGTAGCAGTTCGGCTGCTTGCAGGGAAAAGTGCCGAGACGGAGATTAGTGGAGAGGAATGAACAGACAAGGGAATCACGAATGGCGCGATCCCTGCGGAAAGCAAAGGGTTGGGGGATGTAAAGGTGTGTTTGGATCCCTTTGGAGATGGCAGAAGTTGCAAAAATGATGTGTTTGATGCGGAACCTCATGGGGTAATAAGTAAGGACAAGAGGAACTCTATCACTGTTAGGACAGCAGGAACTGGGATTAGCACAGAGGTCCCACTCGCCTGGTTTCACCTATCACCCTCCAGCTATCCTTCTTCCCCTCTCCCCACCTCTTTATTCTGGCATCTTCCCCTTCCTCTCCAGTCCTGAAGAAGGGTCTTGGCCCAAATTGTGAACCGTTTATTCATTTCCATGGATGCTGCCTGACCTGATTTGCTCCAGTATTTTGTGTGTGTCCACATCAACCTCCCGGTGGCCTCCCACCTTAGAACATTCGTAAATCAACATAGTGCTGGGGGCAGCCCGCAAGTGTTGCCATGCTCTGGCGCCAACGTAGCATGCCCACAAATTACTAACCCTTACCCATACGTCTTGGGAGGAAACCAGAGCATCTGGAGGAAACCCACGTAGTCATAAGAATACATGTAAACCTGCATAGTCACGGGAATGCATGTAAACCCGTGTAGTCACAGGAATGCATGCAAACCCGTGTAGTCACAGGAATGCATGTAAATCCGCGTAGTCACGGGAATGCATGCAAACTCCCTAAAGACCTCAGCAGGAATTAAACCCCAATCGCGCACTGTGAAGTGTTATGCTAATCCACCTCGCTGCCATCCCACCACTTTATGTGTATTTCTCTGGACTTCCTGCATCTGCAGATTCTCTTGTATGAATGAACCTCCATATCTTTTGCATCCAAGTAATCCGGAAGGTTAAATCTGACACTCAGTGACGGGGAGGGCTTTGCTGGCGATAGACTGGTTCATGGGAACAGAGCCAAGGAAAGCCCATCTGATCTGGGATCAACTCAGTTTGGGTCTTTGATTTCCTGGAGCTCAATTTCAAAATTATGAGTTTTTGCATGGTTAGAGTCACGTCTAACAAATAGAGGGTATAAATCTCAATTGTTGGCTACCTGTAACCATGACCTAACCACGAGGAACATGAAGAAGGAGGGATTTATCTGGATTTGAATCCAAAGACTTTGGAAAGTTCAGGGAGAGTAACACTACAAATCGAGCTATCAGTTCTGCTATCTGGGTGGTACTTTGTCATTTGAGGACAGAATAGCATTCGTTTTATATAACAGCTGACAACGTATATGTATAGAATGATGGATAGGTCGGACTGTGTAACAAGGATCTCTCACAGCTGTGAGGCCTGAGATAGCAACATCAAGTGTGAAGCAGCCACTGCTTTTATCTTCTAAATAACTCTTCATTCAGTCAAAATACAAACCAAAGGTGGTTTCATATTAAAGGGGGCAGAAGACTATCATTCCACAATGCCACTAATCACTAAAGTAACAATTAGCTTTCTGCTAACCTCAGGATATACTTAATGGCAACAATTAGAGCAGAGAGCCCCAGAGGGATGAGCTGAGATGCACACTACCCATTCCAGTACAATTCATCACATGAAGGGCCTGGCATTTCATATGAGGGGCATCAATGGGTTAAATACAAGCAGGCTTTTTTCCACTGAGGTTGGGTGAGACTAGAACTAGAAGTCATAGGTTAAGGGTGAACGGTGAAATGCTTCATGGGAATGTGAGGGGGAGCTTCTTCACTCAGAGGATGGTGGAGTGTGGAATGAGCTACTAACAGGAATGCTGGAAGTGGATTTCATTTCAACGTTTCAGAGAAATTTATGGATGGGACGGGTATGGTCCAGTTGCAGGACACTGGGACTAGGCAGATTAATAGTTCGGCACAGACTAGATGGGCCGACAGGTACTGTTTCTGTCCTGTAGTACTCAATGACTATAACACTAAGTTTCATATTTGTTTTTTTTTTGACATTTGCAGATGTTTACTCAGTTACTATTATGGGAAAAGTATCAGAACTTCTGATTACGTATTTAAAAGATGAGGCAAGATCGCCCACAACTAATTAAACATAATGGCAAAACACGGTAGCAGAGCAGCACAGCAGGGAAAGCTGCTGCCTCACAATGCCAGAGGCTCAAGTTCAATCGCAACCTCCACCAGTGCGTGAAGTTTGCACATTCTTCCCGCGACCACGTGGGCTCTCCACCCCCCCATCCTTCCTGCGCACTCGCCTCTGATTATCTCCAACTCTCAACATAGTAATTTGCTCCTAGAGTGTAGATGAGTGGTCAAATCCTAAGGAGGTGTTGATAAGACAGTGGAAAGCACAGGATTAAAGAAGAATTTGTGGTTAACGATTGGCATACACTTGGTGGGCAGAAAGGCCTGTTCTGTACTGCCATCTCTCTACAGCCTCTCTACGTTCAACTGGTTTTCACCAGGATGGAGTTTCCCGCCATCATGTTATTGACCTGTAACGATTGCCTGTCCACAGACAAATGCAATCGCTCAGCGCTCTAAGCACAATGTCTGTATTTGGAAAGCCACATTCTTAAAACAAATGCATGGTTGACATTATGAATTAAATCAGAGTTCCAGCCAAGATGCTGTAATCGGGTCCCCGGAGTGAGACATGAATCCATAATTTGTTGATCCAGAGGCAGAGGTCATAGGTACAGTGCTCAGAAGAAGTATTGAGTTCTGCAGCTTGTTGGCTTTCAGATGAAATGTTCAGCTGAAACACTGCAGTTCCCATGAAGTCAGAATGAAATACTGCACAGCGCTGTTGAAGACAATAGCCCTTGAAGAATCATAAGGCTATGAGAACTGAAAAGTGAGAATAAGGCAATGTCCATTCTTGGGCCCATGGGGACACAGTGGACCAACTGGTGCCTACAGCCCTAAAGTACAAACCTCAAAGTTCAAAGTAAATTCATTGTCAAAGTACGGATAATGTACGTCACCGGGTATTACCCTGAGATTCTTTTTCTTGCAGCCATTCACAGTAGAACAAAGAAGTTCCAGAACTCCAGAGTGCCAGTGTGCAAATGAAGATGAAGTGTGCATTTATCAAGAGAAAAATACTGAGAATATGAGTTATAAGCAACACACACAAAATGCTGGTGAACGCAGCAGGTCAGGCAGCATCTATAGGAAGGGGTACAGTCGACGTTTCGGGCCAGGACCCTTCGTCAGGACTAACTGAAAGAAGAGATAGTAAGAGATTTGGAAGTGGGAGGGGGAGGGGGAGATCCAAAATGATAGAAGACGGGAGGAGAGGGGTGGATCTAAGAGCTGGAGAAGGGAGAGGACCATGAGGAGAAAGAGAAAGGGGGAGGGGAGCCCGGAGGGTGGAGAGCAGGCAAGGAGTTATAGTGAGAGGGACAGAGGGAGAAAAAAGAGAGAGAAAAAAAGGGGAAAAAAAAACATTTTTTACATTGAGTTGCTGACAACAGATTTCTCCCCTTAAGATTTTACACATGACATCGGTATTGTATTTCACTCTATATCATGATTTAAACCCCTTCTCTTTCTTGCCAGGCTTCCCGTCCCATGATCCTCTCCCTTCTCCAGCTCTTAGATCCACCGCTCCCCTTCAGTCTTCCCCTATCACTTTGGATCTCCCCCTCCCACTTCCACTTCCAAATCTCTGACTATCTCTTCTTTCAGTTAGTCCTGACGAAGGGTCTCGGCCCGAAACGTCGACTGTACCTCTTCCTAGAGATGCCACCTGACCTACTGCATTCACCAGCATTTTTTTGTGTGTGTTGCTTAGATTTCCAGCATCTGCAGATCTCCTCGTATAAGAGTTATAAAGAGTCTTTGAAAGTAAGTCTATACAGTATATCAAAAACACAAGAAAATCTGCAGATGCTAGAAATCCAAAGCAACACACACACACACACACACACACACACACACACACACACACACACACACACACACACACACACACACACACACACACACACACACACACACACACACACACACACACACACACACACACACACACACACACACACACACACACACACACACACACACACACACACACACACACACACACACACACACACACACACACACACACACACACCACACACACATACACACACACACACACATACACACACACACACACACATACACCACATACACACACATACACACACATACACACACACTCACACACACACACACACACACATACACACACATACACACACACACACACACACACACACACACACACACACACAAACACACACACACACACACAGTGCTGGAGGAACTCAACAGCTCAGGCAGCATCTATGGAATTAAATAAACAGTTGACTTTTTGAGCTGAGACCCTTCATCAGGACTGGAAAGAGGTGGGGGGTGTTGGTTGGAGATACCAGGTTAAAACAGTGGGGGGGGGGCGGGGAGGGAATGAGCTGGAAGGTGATAGGTGAAGCCAGTTGGTTGGGGAAGGTAAAGTGCTGGAGAGGAAAGAATCTGATAAGAGAGGAGAGCGGACAACAGGAGAAAGGGAGCAGTGGCACCAGGGAGAGGTGATAGGCAGATGGGAAAAGGTAAGAAGCCAGGATTGGGAAACAGAAGAAGAGGAGAGGGGAAGGGGAACATTTTTTACCAAAAGGAGAAATTGTCATGCCATCAGGTTGGAGGCTACCCAGATAGAATATTAGATATTATTCCTCCACCCAGAGTGTGGCCTCATTGTAGTTCAGGAGGAGGCCATGGACCAACGTGGCGGAATAGGAATGGGAATCGGAATTGAAATGATTGGCCACTGGGAAGTTGCACTTTTGGCAGATGGACTGGAGGTGTTCAACAAAGTGGTCTTCCGACTTATGACGGGCCTCACCAATGTAGAAGCCACATTGGGAGCACCGGACACAATAGACAACCCCAGCAGATTCGCAAGCGAAGTGTTGCCTGGCCTGGAAGAACAGTTTGAGACCCTGAATGGAGCAGAGGGAGGAGGTGAATGGGCAGGGTTACCACTTCAGGTGCTTGCAGGGATAAATGCCAGGAGGGAGATTAGTTGGAAGGGGCAAATGGGCAAGGGAATGATGGAGGGAATGATCCCTGTGTAAAGTAAAGAGTTGGGGAAGGTAAAGTTACATTTGGTGGTAGGATCTCTTTGGAGAAGGCAAAAGATGCAGAGAATAATTGTTGGATGCGAAGGCTCATGGACAGTAAGTAAGGACAAGAGGAACCATCACTGTTAAGGCAGTGGGAGATGGGGTGAACACAACTTGTCCTGGGAATGGAGATGCGGATGAGGGCAGCATCGATGGTGGAGGAAGGGAAATCCCAATCTTTGGAGACATCTCTGATATCCTGGAAAGGAAAGCCACATCCTGGGAACAGATGCGGCAGAGATGAAAGTACTGAGAAAAGGGAATTGCAGTTTTACAGGAGACAGGGTGGGAAGAAGTATCGCCAAGGTAGCTGTAGAAATATGTAGATTATAAAAGATGTCAATCGACAGTTTGTCTCCAAAGATAGAGACAAAGAGATGGAAAATGGTGAGGGAGGTGTCAGAAATGGACCAAGTGAATTTAAGGACAGGGTGGAAGTTGGAGGCAAAGTTGATGAAATTGATGAGCTCAGCATAGGTGCTTGCTGCAGCACTGATGCCATCACCAATGTAGCGAAGGAAGAGTTGAGGAGGCTCACAACATGGACCTTTCTACGTAGCCAATGAAAAGGCAGGCATTGCTAAGGCCCATGCAGGGGTCCATGGCTACCTCTTGAGTCTGGAGAAAGTGGGAGGAGCTGAAGGAAAAATTGTTGAGGATGAGGCCCAGTTCTGCCAGACAGAGGAGAGTGGTAATGGAGGGAAATTGGTTGGTGTTTTATACTATATGTACAGTATATGTACCGATAATCATGTACAATGTACAGTACACATGATAAATAAGCGAATCTGAATCTGATTCATCCATACCTACTTGAACTAGTCCCTTTTGCCATGTTTGGTCCATAAAAGTTTATAGATATAGATTGATTGCCATTGACTGATCTTAAAGTAGGTTAAAAGGTCGACACAGTATCATACTGTGCTGTAATGTTGTATGTTTTATGTTCAAATGCCATTTAAATGTCGTTACTGGACCTTTCTCAAGTGTTACCACAGTGACAGTGACTTACTTCTTCACTTTTGTGTAACTTTTCCTGCGTTACCACAGCGACAGCCCTTTATTTCACCAGTTCTGACGTGCTTGAGGACAGCTGGTGACAGTGAAAAGTGCAGTTCAGACCTGAATCTTTCTTTCATTATGAGCCTGTCAAAGAGTTTTCCCACAATGTGTCAACATCTGCATCGAAGAATCATGCTGCCCCCTGCTTAAGGCCAACAGTTTTTCTTCCTGCAAACAGCACTGAGAAACACTCTGCTGATCCTCAGTCTAACCCACTGGACTGTCAAGAATTAAGAGGCCCAGATCCAAAGGGCAGCAAGGAATTACTCACAAAGGTCAGTGTGTTGTATATTAAAGATTGTCTTAATTCAGTGTTGTATATTTATTTAAAAACCCAAGCTCAGCCTAAAGATATGTTCAGAGAAACTGAACGTTGTCACTTGTGAACTGAAATACTCCACTTCTTGGTGGGGGCTTTGTTCTGAATAGAATCAATGATCAATCTAAAATGTTCTGGCCAACTGATTGCTGAACTCAAGAAAGATGAGCTTTATTGCCACATGGACTTCGAAACAACAGTGAGATGCATCACTTCCGTCGATGACAACCACAGTCTGAGGATGCGCTGGGGGCAGCCAGCAAGTGTTGCCTCACGTTTGGCACCAACATAGCATGTCCACAACTTGCTAAACCTAACCCTAACCCGTGGGAACGTGGGAGAGAAATGAAGCACCTGGAGGAAACGGGAAGAACATACAAACTCATGACTGGTAGTGGTGAGGATTGCACCCTGTTCAGAGATCACTGACGCCGTAAGGCTGATAATGGACAATGCACTGCCCCTACCCCAGGGGCACCTGGGCATGAGTTCATCCATGGAAGAAAGGGAATCACCCCACCTCCTCCCAGCACAGCACACTCCTGCACATGTGAGTGGCCACCTCGGGCAGGCCCAGGCACTGACTGACAAGAAATATCCTGAGTTTACCACCGAATCTGAGGATTTCCACATACCTTCTCCACACTTTGGAAGGTCAAACTTCCAGACAGAGTTAATGGATCATTCGTAGCCTGGAGGAACAGAGGGATTTTGGCATCTACATCGATAGATGACCCTCTTGGGGAGATGAAGTGATGGTAGCATTTGGCCTTCCTGAGAAACATTCTGAACTAGTTACTTGTAACTATAGATCTCTTTCCCATTTCTGTTCATAATGAGTCAAGCCTCTTCGTTGGTCCCACCAGAGATCCACATGCCCCCCCCCATGTGATAACCAAAGTGACTCATCATCAAAATGAAACGGGTACAGGTGTTGGGGCGACACACTAGAGGCCGTATATATGGACAATGAATGTGGATGGAACAGTTAGAGCTGCATAAACATGTTCCTTTAATGGTGTTTGGATGTAACAAGTGCCCCAGTACAACGAATCAGTCCAAAAGCACTGTTGTGATTAGATACCACTTGTCCAGGAATGCAGACATGCCAGTGGTTAACTTGGAAATAGCTACGTGTTCCAGATGTCCAGTGAAGTGGGTGGAAGGATGGCTGGTCGTGGTTCAGAAGGCAAGCAGGAGCTGATGGAAGTGGAAGGCCAGACTGTACTTGGGGATTCATATCGGATCAACACCCTGGTGGTCGCCATGGGCTCCCATTGATGCTTAGCTCCGACTCTGTCCTGCATCGACTGTGGGCAGAATCCGGCTACCTGCCTAGAGGTCCGTGTGGACCTTGCACTGAAGGAAATGACTGCTAAGTGTTGAACTGGTAGTCAGGAGGGGAAGATGATGTCAAAGTCCCATCATAAATAATGGCAAGTGAGTATCGGAGGTCGCAGTCACCAGAGAGGCGATATCAGGTTACCATTCCTCGATGTGGAGGAGCCATCCTCGGGCAGTGGGCAGAGACTGTGTAGACCATTCACTGCTCCAGAGGTCGAGGTGCAGATACGGCACTGCACTAGGATGTTGTCCATCCTATACGAAAGTGCCCACCCAGGCAAAGACGTGCATAATGGTCCACTGAGATGTGTGCGTAAGGCAAATTGGGACACTTATGCTGATGAACTCATTTCGCTTTGCATATGTCGAGGCTTGGCTGCTTTCCTTTCTCAGCCGCGTGCTTCGTGTTTGCTGTTATTGTAACAACTCGGTTATTTCAATAAATTAAATAAACAGCAACGTTGAGAAGGGCAGGTTACCGTGTGGGACGTCACAGCACCAGACTCTACTCTCTGCCATTATCTGTGAAGCTCACGTTCCCTAACCCATAAGACTGGCCATACGCTTCACAGCCCCAACATCAAGCAAACGTTGACGTAACAGCCTTCACCACTGGGCATTCCACTGTTTCCCTCGCTAGAGTGGTAGGGACTGGATTGATCAGTAGATGCACCACCTTAAACTGCGAAAAATACACTATGTCATCTGTGAATGATATGATCTCAAATAGCCACACAAGTTGATAAGGGTGCTTAAGAAGGCATATGGTGTTTTGGCCTTTATTAGTGCTCAAGAGTCATGAGGTAGTATAAAACCCTTGGAGTACTATGTTCAGTTCTGGGCATCTCATCTTAGGAAGGGTGTGGAAGCTTTAGAGAGGGTGTAGTGGAGATTTAGCAGAGCACAATACCTATGAAGAAAGGCTAAGAGAGCTACAGGCTTTTCTCTTTGGAGTGAAAATGAAAGAGAGGAGATTTGTTAGAGGTCTATAAGATGATATGAGGCATAGACAGAGTGGACAGGCATAAGCTTTCTAGCAGGGCAGAAGTGCTAGAAGATATATTTTAAGATGATTGTTGAAATGTATAGGGGGGATGTCAGAGGTAGGTTTTATTTTAACACAGAGTGGTTGGTGCATAGAACACCCTGCCAGGAGTGGTGGTAGAGACAGGTACATTAGGAACATTTAAAAGACTCTGAGATAGGAACAATGGATGAAATAAGATTTTTTGGAGGTTTTTTTTTGGAGTAAGCTGAAAGGTCAACACAACATCATGGGCCAAAGGGCCTGCACTGTGCTGTTCTATTCCATGTTCCATTTTCTATTACCCATATCCCACCATTCCCTGCATATTCATGTCCTTATCTAAAAGTGTTTTGAATACCACTCGCACATCTGCCTCTGCCACCACCCTGTGTTGTATTGTTCTATGTTCTATACCAGGTGGCCACTTTATTAGATACCTCCTGTACTGAATCAAGTGGCCTTTGAGTGTATATCTGTGGTCTTCTGCTGCTGTAGCCCATCCACGTCAAGCTTCGATGTGTTGTGCATTCAGAAATGCTCTTCTGTACACCACTATTGTAATGTATGGCTATTTTTGAGATACTGTGGCCTCCCCGTCAGCTTGAAGCAGTTTGGCCATTCTCCTCTAATCTCTCTCATTAACAAGGCTTTTTCACCCACAGAACTGCTGCTCACTGGACAATTTTTTGGGTTTTTTTTGCCCCATTCTAGAGACTGCTGTGCCTTTCTGAGATACTCAAACCACCTCATCAAGCACCAACAATTATTCCATGGTCAAAGTCACTTAGATCGCATTTCTTCCCCATTCTCATGTTTGGTCTAAACAACAACTGAACCTCTTGACCATGTCTACATGCTTTTATGCACTGAGTTGCTGCCACATAATTGAACAATTAGAAAACTGTATAAACGAGCAGGTGTACGGGTATACCTAATAAGGTGGCCACAGAGGCATGTTGTATGTTCTATGTGCTACGTTCCATACTCTGATATGGGGTGAGGAAAGTGTTTATCTGGACTCAGCCCCAGTTGACTGAAACACCTAGCAAATGGTCCCTTCAGGGTGAAAGTCTTCAGCTGTAATACGTGGGCAAAAAAAAAACTAACTGAACTCACTTGAAGTGAGTGAAAACGTTCTGTTTCTCCGAAACTTACTTTGGGCTGAGAACCTTAGATTATTAAAGAATTACAGGCCTCCTACAGGGAAGTAAAACCACAACCACAGCAAACCACAGCCAAGCCCCAGACTAAATTTATATACTCTGTGTAAACCATCCTAAATTATGGTTAGAGTAATGTTCTGTGCTTATTGAATTAACCATTGTCTATCTGCCCCTATGACCTCCCCAAAGTGAGGTTACCAAATTAATACCCATCATTGTTGCACTGAGGGATCATGTATCTGGTTGACTCATTGACACCAGGAAGTTGATTGAGACTGACAGGTTTGTCCTCTGTGTAAAAGAATAAATTGTACGTTGTTTTTAACATGACTTTCATACTGAAACCACTCCCCAAAATAGAACGTGTTGAGCTCCAATTGAAAGTGACCAAAGACATTCAGAAAATAATTGGTATGAAGCTCCCCCCCAACAGCCGTCTCCATGTACCAAGCATAAGAGAGCTGAGGCACACTTTAAAGTCTTTTTCAAAGTTTCTTCTCTCTCTGGTGCCTCACTCTTTCCCCGACTTAATTCAGTGCAGAGTGCTTTCTTGGTAACACTGATCCCAGGTGGGATGCATTACGCAAAGAACTTGATTGCAATAGCAATTTTTTGCAAGCTAGTGTTCATGATAATATATCCCACCTGGCAGTGTTTTTAATGGAAAACCTGGCCACAATTATGCAGTCCTTCAGCGGAAAGGGAGCAGACTGTCGCCGCCCATGTGGTGAAACATGGTAGGGCTGCAGCTTCCCATCCCTTACATAGGTCTGCTTTGTGTATAAACTACAGCGAGTTCAGGGTTCATTTATTACCTCCTGTGTCAGTTTACAGGAAGAGTGTGGACCAAGTATAAACTCTCACCAAGCTGGGTTAAAGACAGGCAGTATAAGTCACCCAAGATGCTCTTTTAGTCTACATTTTAAAATCATTTGTTCTCCAACAGACTCAAATACAGTTACTTTCCTCATGCAGTCAGACTGATCAACACCACCACTCACTAACCCATCACTCCACACCCGCACCTCCACTACCTTATCATTTCCTGCCAGAAGCACCTTATGTACAAACTAGCATCACTTCATGTATGTACAATCAATCTGCAGTATGTATATAAGTCCCCACCATTGAGGACATCTTCAAAAGGTGATGTCTCAAGAGGACGCCAGGACTCTCACTACCCAAGGCATATCCTCATTACTACCATCAGAGAGGAGGTACAGAAACCCGAAGACACACACTCGATATATTTAGGAACAGCTACTCTTCACTGGGAAATCATAGATGAAGAGAGCCAGCAACTTTAAATTCCTCAGTGTTATCATTTCAGAGGACCTGTCCTGGGCCCAGCTCATAAGTGCAATTCTGAAGAAAGTAATAGAGTCCATCATAGGTAAAGCCCTTCTCATCACTGAACACACCTACATGGAGCATTGTCACAGGAAAGGAGCATCCATCATCAGGGACTCCCCACAGCCAGGTCACCTCTCTGCTGCCATCAGAAAGAAACAACAGGAGCCTCAGGACTAACACCACCAGGTTCAGGACCAGTTGTGACCTCTCAACTATCAGACTCTTGAACCAAAGAGGATAACTTCACTTGTCCCTTCATTGAAATGTTCTTAGAACCTATAGACTCACTTTCAAGGTCTCTTCATCTCATGTTTTTGATATTTGTAGTTTGTTTGTTTGTTTATCTATTATTTCTTTTTTTCTTTCTTTTTGTAATGGTACACTTTGTTGTCTTGTAAACACTGGTTGTCCAGCCTGATGGTGAAGTTTTTCAGTGATTCCACTATGGTTATTGGATTTATTGAGTAGGCCTACAAGAAAACGAATCTCAAAGTTGTATATAATGATATATATGATGGACTTTGTAATGAGATAGCTTGGGATTGCCAACATCTCCAACCCTGAATTTATATGCAGCCTTTGTCTTACAGTTGTTCATCACATGTATGTACTCAACTGTAAGAATTATCACATAATGAAAATGTAAACACCAGAATGCCTACAGATGCTGGAAATCCAGAGCAACTCACACACAAAATGCTGGAGGAACTCAGCAGATCAGGCAGTATCTACGGTAGTGAATAGATAGTCGACGTTTCAGGCCAAGATCCTTCTTCAGGACTGAGAAAGAAGGGGGAGGATGCCTGAATGAAAAGGTGGGGCGAGGGGAAGGAAGCTAGCTGGAAGGTGATAGGTGAATCCATCAAGGGTCAGAGAAGAAGGAATCTGATAGGAGAGGAGAGTGGACAATAAGTGAAAGAGAAAGAGGAGGGGACCCAGGGGGAAGTTATAACCAGGTGAGATGAGGTAAAAGGTCAGCATGAAAAATGGGTGGGGGTGGGTAATTTGCTTACTGGAAGGAGAAAGCGATTTTATGCCGTCATAAGACCATAAGACATAGGAGCAGAATTAGGCCATCTGGCCCATTAAGTCTGCTCTGCCATTCAATCTGGCTGATCTTTTTTCCCTCTCCTCCTCAATCCCAGTTTCTGGCCTTCTCCGCATAACCTTTGATGCCATGTCCAATATAGAACCTATCAATTTTGACCTGACCTCCACAACTGCATATTGCAACAGATTCCACAAATTCACCACCCTTTGGGTAAAGAAATTTCTCCATATCTCTGTTTTGAAAGGGCGCCCCTCTATCCTGATGCTGTGCCCTCTTGTCCTAGACTCTCCCACCTTGGGAATCATCCTTTCACACCTACTCTGTCCAGGTCTTTCAATATTCGAAAGGTTTCAATGAGATCCCCCCTCATCCTTCTGAATTCCAGTGAGTACAGACCCCGAACCATCAAACGTTCCTCATATGATGACCCTTTCATTCCTGGAATCATTCTTGTGAACCGCCTCTGGACCCTCTCCAATGCCAGCACATCTTTTCTATGAAGAGGGGCCAAAAACTGTTCACAATACTCAAGGTGAGGCCTCACCAGTGTCTTATACAGCGTCAGCATCACATCCTTCCTCTTGTATTCTAGACCTCTTGAAATGAATGCTAACATTGCATTTGCCTTCCTCACCACCGACTCAACCTGCAAGTTAACCTTCAGGGTGTTCTGCACAAGGACTCCCAAGTCCCTCTGCATCTCAGATTCCTGGATTTTCTCCTCATTTAGAAAATAGCCCGCACATTTATTTCTACTACCAAAGTGCACGGCCCTGCATTTTCCAACATTGTATTTCATTTGTCACTTTCTTGCCCATTCTCCTAATCAGTCTTTGTCCTTCTGCATTCTACCTGTTTCCTCAACACTATCTGTTCATCTACCAATCCTTGTATCATCTGCAAACTTGGCAACAAAACCATCTATTCCATCTTCTAAATCATTGATATACAGCATAAAAAGAAGCCAACACCAACCCCTGCAGAACACCACTAGTCACTGGCAGCTACCCACTTGCTGCCTTCTACCAATCAGTCAATGCTCTAACCATGTTCGTAAATTATCTGTAATACCATGAGCTCATAACTTTTAAAGAAGCCTCACGTGTGGCACCTTGTCAAAGGCCTTCTGAACAGGCCTTCAGGTTGCATGCTACCCAGATGGAATATTAGGTGTTGCTCCTCTATCCTGAGGCTAACCTCATCTTGTCACAAGAGGAGACCATGGACTGACATGTATGTTGGAATGGGAATGGGAATTGGAATTAAAATGTTTGGCAACTGGGATATCCCACTTAAGGTGGATGGTGCAGAGGTCCTGAACAAAGTGGTCCACCAATTTACAAAGGGTCTCACCAATGCAGAGGAGTCTGCATCAGGAGCACCAGACACAATAGGCAACACCAGTAGATTCACAGGTGAAGTGTTGTTCTGGTGTTAGATTTTCATCAACAATGCTTTAAAAAAATAATGCCAATATGTAAGGTATAGAAACAATCATCATCGTAGTCTTGTCCTTGGTGCTAAATTTTTATGATTAGCAGATACTTAAAGAATTTAAGCTGTACCTTTTTAGAAATTTCTGAAACTAGCCTGCTGAATATTCACAATTACCTTCAATTTTTCATTCGTGATTGATCTTGGCTTGTTTCATGATCAGTATACTACTAAGCAGCATACTGTATATGTTCACTCTGACACGGACGATACACGACTGAGATCTTCATTTTTCGCTTTTTGCAGAGTTACCTATTTTTCATTAACTTCTGTTCATTACGTATGTGAGGTCACTTCCCAGATCTGTCTGTGATGTGCAGAGTCCTGAGTATTGACCAGGAAACTTCCCAGTGCCTTGTGAGATTTTCCATATGTGACATCACGTCAGTGTTAAAAAGAATTCGGATTTTGGAGGTTTTCGGATAAGGAGTACTCAACCTGTATATATTTCCTTTTATAATTATAGTATATTTTATGTATTGCACTAATCTGCTGCCACAAAACATCAAATTTCACGACATATGTCAGTGTAATAAACCTAATTCTGACTCTGATTCAGTACTGTGTTCTAATGGTCTATGTTCCCTCCCTGTCACCACTCTCAAAGGCCCATTTTTGGGATCACACAGCGTTGGTTAAAAGGATCAGACATAAGAGAAGGAACAGGCAATTCAACCTCTCGAGCTGGTCACAGCTCACCTTCCACCTCAGCTCCATCTTCAAGCCCGTTCCCTGTTCCCTGTTCCCTTTGATTTCTTAATGTCTGGAAGCCAATCAATCTCAGTTTTCAATGTACTCAGTGAGACTAAGTTAGCAGATGGTGAGGGCCTGGTGCTTAAGGGGATGTGTTGTCTATTGTTCGAAGGTCTCCACAATCACGAGGGGTAAAGAATCCCAAGTATTCACCACCCTCTGAATGAAGAAGCTTCTCTTCAATAGCCAACCCCTTACTCTGAAACTACACCCCCGGTTTAAACTGAATACCTGTCAAGGTAGGTTCTTTACGTAGAGTGTGGTGGGTGTGTAGTAGAGGCAAATGCACCAGGGGCATTCAAGAGACTCTTCCATAGGCACATGGGCTATGTGGGAAGGAGGGTTAGAGTAGGTTAAAAATTTGGCACAACATTGGGGGCCAAAGGGCTTGTACTGTGCTGCAATGTTCTAGGTTCATGTTCTAACTGATTGCACAACCTGATAAACATAGGGTCTGGGTCCACATTCTCTGCTGATCTACCGCCCACAGGCCTGTGCACTTGCGAAGTCAGCCACATGTTACTGGGAGCACTGGCAAATGTTGCATGTTCCTCCAGACCTGCTCCCATTTGGCATGGGCAGACTCAGGATAGGGAAAACCAAGGCCATAAGACATAGGAGTAGAACTAGGCCATTCGGCCCATCCAGTCTGCTCCACCCTTTCGTCAGGACTGATTTACTTTCCCTCTCAAACCCATTCTCCTGCCTTCTCCCTGCAACCACTGATGCCCTTACTAAACAAGAACCCATCAACCTCTGCTTTAAGTATACCCAATGACTTGGCATCCACAGCCATCTTTGGCAATTAATTCCACAGATTCACCACGTACTAGCTAAGGAAATTCTTCCTCATCTCTTTTCCAAAGAGACAACAGTTTATTCTGAGGTTGATCCTTCTGGTCCCATACTCTCCCAATACCGGAAACATCCTCTCCCGTCTGCTTTATTCAAGCCTTTCAATATTTGGTAGGTTTCAATGAGAAACCCCCTCAACCTTCTAAATTCCAGCAAGCATTGGTTCAGAGCCATCAAACACTCCTCATAACATTTTCTAACATTTACAGTTTTCATTTCAAGTTTTTACAGCGTTCAACATTGGGCAATTTGACATTGACATCTGCAAAAATGAATCAATAGTTTTACAATTAAAACTGATTACCAATGAGTGTTTTCTACTGTGCCACCATTAGACAATAAATCCACTGTTGTATCAGGAGACAGGCAGGATGTCTAAAGACAAAGAAGGTGGTCTATTTTTGTCCAGAACTCCCTGTGTGTTTCTACTTCACCCATGCACTAATCCCTGCCTTCTCTCAGGTGGTGAGCAATCTGCAGTGTATTTCCGGCACTCTGTTTATTCACAGGATGTAGACATTGCTGAAATGCCCGTCACTGACTGCCTCGTTTGCAACTGCCCTGCGAAGGTGGTGCTGTGGTAGATGTGTGGTCTGCTAGAACTTATTGAAGATTGTGCATGGGTGTCACTGAGAGGTCAGATCATCAAGAGCACGGCATTAGTAAACCAGCTGAAATTTCCAACAATCTGTTCATGTTGGAGTCACTGCATGTACATACGTTCAGTCTATGTACTGTATATAAGTTAATCTTAGGTATATGCTGTCACACCGACCAGTTGCTTGCACATTATGCTGTATAGGATTGCTTTTATATTTATGTCAGTCCCAACAAGAGAGTGTGCGATACTTGATCTGCAATTAGCAAATAAGACAGGGCAGAAGTTTGTTTCGGAGAACACTTTGCGTCTATGATCATAATGCCATTATTCTCAAGGCAAATCTGGAAAAAATTAGGTTTGGTCTGCAGGTTGAGATTCTATATGGGAGAAAGGCCAATTTTGATGGTATCAGCAAGGATCTGGCAAGTGTAGATTGGGACAGGTTTTTTTTCTGGCAAAGATGTACTTGGTAAGTGGGAGGCCTTCAAAAGTGAAATTTTGAGAGGACAAAGCTTGCATGCCCCTGTCAGAATAAAAAGTAAAGATAACAGGTTTAGGGAACCTAGGTTTTCAAGAGATATTGAGGCCCTGGTTAAGGAAAAAAAGGAGGTGCATTGCAGGTATAGGTAAGTAGGAACAAATGAGGTGCTTATGGAGTATAAGAAATGCAAGAGAACACTTAAGAAAGAAATCAGGAGGGCTAAAAGAAGACATGAGTTTGCCCTGCCAGACAAGGAGAAGGAAAATCCTAAGGACATGTTAAGAGCAAATGGATTGCAAGGGACAAAAAATCAGACTGGAAGATCAGAATGGTAATCAATGCATGGAGCCAAAGGAGAGGGGGGGAGATCTTAAATGAATATTTTGGATTTGGTTTACTCAGGAGATGGACAGAGTCCATAGAAGTGAGGCAAAGCAGCATCGACTTCATGGACTCTATATAGATTATAGAGGAGAAGGTATTTGCTTCCTTGAGGCAAATTAGGGTGGATAAATCCCCATGGCCTGACAAGGTGTTCCCTTGGACCCTGTGGGAGGCAAGTGCAGAAACTGCAGGCACCCTATATTTAAACCATCTTAGTGACAGGTGTGGTACCAGAAAACTGGAAGATTGCCAATATTATTCCGCTGTTTAAGAAAGGCAGTGAAAATAAACTTGGAAATTATAGGCCAGTGAGCCTGACATCAGTAGTGGGAAAGTTATTGGAAGGTGTTCTAAGGGATAGGATATACGAGTATTTGGATAGACATGGATTGATTAGGGATAGCTAGCCTGGTTTCATGTATGGTAGGTCATGTCTAACCAATCATAGAGTTTTTCGGAAAGTTACTAGGAAAGTAGATGAAGGCAAGGCAATGAATGTTGTCTACATGGATTTTAGCAAAACATTTGACAAGATCCCACAAGGGATGTTGATCAAGAAGATACAGTCGCTCAGCATTCAAGATGAGGTAGTAAATTAGATTAGACATTCGCTTTGTGGAAGAAGCCAGGCAGTGCTAGTAAATGGTTGCCTCTCTGACTGGAAGCTTGTGACTAGTGGTGTGCCACAAGGATCGGTCCTCGGTCCTTTGTTGTTTGTCATTAATATCAATGATCTGAATGATAATGTGGATAACCGGATCAGCAAATTTGCAGATAACGCTAAGATTGGGGTGTACTGGACAGTGAGGAAGATTATCAGAGCTTGTAATGGAATTCTGGACCAGCTAGAAAAATTAACTGAACGATGGAATTTAATGCAGACAAGTGCAAGGAATTGCACTTTGTTAGGACCAACCAGGGTAGTTTCAGCACAGTGAATGGAAGGGCACTGAGAACTGTGGTAGAACAAAGGGATCTGGGAATACAGGTCCATAATTCATTGAAAGTTGCATCACATGTAGATAGGATCATCAAGAAGGGTCATTGGCTTTCATAAATCAAAGTATTGAGTACAGGAGAAGGGATGCTATGTTGAAGTTGTTTAGGATGTTGGTGAGGCCTGATTTGGAGTATTGTGTGCAGTTTTGGTCACCTAGCTACAGAAAAGATGTAATTAAGGTTGAAAGAGTACAGAAAAAATTTACAAGGATGCCATTGGTACTGGAGAACCTGAGTTATAAGGAATGATTGAATAGGTTGGAACTTTATCCTGAGGATCATAGAAGATTGAGGGGAGATTTGATCGAGGTGTACAAAATTATAGGGGGTATCGATAGGGTAAATGCAAGTAGGCTTTTTCCACAGAGGCTGGCTGGGACTACAACTAAAGGTCATGGGTTAGAGGTGAAAGGAGAAAAATTTAAAGGGAACATGAGGGAACATTTCCTTACTCAGAGGATCATGAAAGTGTAGAATGAGCTGCTAGTGCAATTGATAGATGTGAGCTCGATTTCAACACTTAAGTGAAATTTGGATACATACATAGATAGTAGGTTTATGGAGGGTTATGGTCCCGATGCAGGTTAATAGGAATAGGCAGGTTAAATGGTTTGGCACAGGCTAAATGGGCTGAATGGCCTATTTCTGTGCTGTACTTTCTATGAGTTTATTTATATTCTGTTTTTATGCATACTATGTTTTCCTTATGCTGCACCAAAGCCAGAGTAACAAACATTTGGTTCTCTGAAGAATGAAGAATGACAAGAAACAATTTTGAATCTTGAATAGATTTTTCATTAACATAGATTAATTCAATTAACAGTACGAGATTTGAGCTCAGTGTCTAAACCTCTCACATCACTGATCTGATAATATTACCACTTTTTTGTCACAACCTTTATCAGAATTAGTTTTATTATCAGTAAGGTATATTGTGAAAATTGTTATTTTGCAGCAACAGTACAATGCAAGACCTAAAAATCACTAAGTTACAATAGATAGATAAATTATTTAGATAGATAGATAGACAGACAGACAGACTGACAAGAGCATGGCCTGGATGATGGGGACCCATGTTCTCTTGTGCACTAGAACCACAGAGGAAATTTTAATCAAAACTAGACCATCCATTAAATATCCTGGCCGTCACTCAACACACTGGTGGATTTATTGTCTCACGGTGGCATGACAGAAGGACCACATATGATCATGGTGGAAGGTTAGTAGCTTAGAAAGACACAGTATATTGGATGGGCCAGGACTTCATTCCTTAGAATGTAGGAGACTGAGAGGAGATATCATAGAAGTGTATAACATAATGAGGGGTATAAATAGAGTGAACTCAGCCAGTCTTTTTCCAAGGGTTGGGAAGTCAAAAACTAGAGGAATGATTTACATAGAACTCGAAGGGCAATTTTTTTTTTACATAAAGAGTGATAGCTGTGTGGAATGCCAGAGGAAGTCATTGAGGCAGTTACAAGTATAGCTTTTGAAAGACAGCGGACAAGCACATAGATTGGGAAGGTTGAGAAGGTTATGGGCCAAACGCTGGCAAATGGGATTAGCGTGGATGGGGTACCTAGGTTGATATGAACCAACGAACTGAAGAGCTTGGCTGTGTGTTTTATGACTCTGTGACTCTCCTTTAACAGCTGAACCTGAAGAAGGGTGAGTCTAGCGGTGAGGAATACCAAGTGTCAGGGGCATAAAATTTCAGGATGGAGGAGCAATGGAGATAGATGAGATTCTCTGTCACACTCAGCATACAGTGAACAGGAATTTAAGTCAGAGCTCATGCCTTGATTTCAAGTCCGCTAACGTCTCAGCTGCTTGCTTATTTTACAAGGAGCCCAATTAATGTCTTTGAAATATAGCTGACACACTGTGGTTACTGGTGATTGCAAGTCCCTCCATCTAATTTTATGCAGTAAATTATACAGAATGGAGATATACTGTTGAAAGGTTACCACATTAATGTCTAATGAAATAATGAACACAATCCGGCCTTTTGATTTTCATCCTCCTCTCTCATATTATGGCTTGTGAGTTACCCCCCGCCACTACAGTATCAGACCCACAAAGCAACTGTCTCCTGTCATTCACCATACACTGGCAAACATCCCTTCTCACTCAGCAGCCAAGCTCTCTGTCTGACATGGTTTAATTTCATCAATGTGACTCTGCTTCCCCTTCACACCACCCAGCCTACCCCTGGCTCCATCCCTCACAACTCTGACTCTGCAGCTTCAAGGCCAGTTGGAGGCTCCTGCCTTGTCTATCAGCACATCAAGATATGGAACACTGTAGAGAAGATGGTGGGGGTTTAGTCCCCCTCCCACCATTCTTCCACAATTTCCACTAAACATTCCCCTTTGTTGGATTAGGCTGTAGAATTGTTATTTTTCTTCTATTTATCCTGTAGTTTAACTTTCCTATGCTTGCTAGTATTTTATAGTCACCTATATCTGTGTAATTGCTCAGTGAACAGCTTAGGCCAGGTCATAACAGCTCAGACCAGATCACAACAGCTCACTCCAGGTCACAACAGCTCACTCCAGATCAAAACAGCTCAGTCCAGATCACAACTCAATCCAGATCACAACAGCTCAGACCAGATCACAACAGCCCAATCCAGATCACAACAGCTCAGTCCAGATCACAACTCAATCCAGATCACAACATTTCAGTCCAGATCACAACAGCTCAAACCAGATCACAACAGCTCAGTCCAGAGCACCACAGCTCAGTCCAGATCACAACAGCCCAGTCTAGATCACAACAGCTCAGTCCAGACCACAACAGCTCAAACCAGATCATAAAAGCTCAGTCCAGATCACAACAGCTCAAACCAGATCATAAAAGCTCAGTCCAGATCACAACAGCTCAGTCCAGATCACAACAGCTCAATCCAGATCACAACAGCTCAGACCAAATCACAACAGCTCAGAACAGATCACAACAGCTCAGACCAGATCACAACAGCTGAGACCAGGTCACAACAGCTCAGACCAGGTCACAACAGTTCAGACCTGATCATAGCAGCTCACTCCAGGTCACACTAGCTCAGAACAGATCACAACAGCTCAGACCAGATCACAACAGCTGAGAACAGATCACAACAGCTCAGACCAGATCACAACAGCTCACTCCAGGTCACAACAGCTCACTCCAGATCACAACAGCTCAGTCCAGATCACAACTCAATCCAGATCACAACAGCTCAGACCAGATCACAACAGCTCAATCCAGATCACAACAGCTCAGTCCAGATCACAACTCAATCCAGATCACAACATTTCAGTCCAGATCACAACAGCTCAAACCAGATCACAACAGCTCAGTCCAGATCACCACAGCTCAGTCCAGACCACAACAGCTCAAACCAGATCATAAAAGCTCAGTCCAGATCACAACAGCTCAGTCCAGATCACAACAGCTCAATCCAGATCACAACAGCTCAGACCAAATCACAACAGCTCAGAACAGATCACAACAGCTCAGACCAGATCACAACAGCTGAGACCAGGTCACAACAGCTCAGGCCAGGTCACAACAGTTCAGACCTGATCATAGCAGCTCACTCCAGGTCACACCAGCTCAGAACAGATCACAACAGCTCAGACCAGATCACAACAGCTCAGAACAGATCACAACAGCTCAGACCAGATCACAACAGCTCACTCCAGGTCACAACAGCTCACTCCAGATCACAACAGCTCAGACCAGATCACAACAGTTCAGACCAGATCACAACAGCTCACTCCAGATCACAACAGCTCAGACCAGATCACAACAGCTCAGACCAGGTCACAGCAGCTCACTCCAGGTCACAACTGCTGCCTATACAAAGCTATCCCTTGGCTCCATTTCATGATCACCTGAAGTCTATAAGAATTGCCACTTTAGTCGAACTCCTCGAATGTGACTATATCAATTTTCCTGCCTCCAGAAACAGGTTGTCTATCAAAATTTTCCAAAGACACAAGCAGTGGCATATGCTGGTATCTAGAACAATGTTTAAGCAACTGAGTTCTTCTAGCAGATTGTCTGCGAAACTCTTCCAGATCCTAACCGATGTTACAAAATATCCACTCATTCCTTGTCTCTCAGCCCCTGACTCTCCAATCCCTCTGGTGTTTATTCACCGATCCCAGCAAAAAGCTTCTATTGTCGAGATGGAATAGAGGGAGCTCCATCCACTCCAGCTATAGTGCACTGACATCTCATGGCCCAAATACTGAGGATTATTCAGACAGATGTTACAGTCCATGTCATTCACGTCTCTGACACTACACTCCTGAAACATGCACCAAGATAAAATGGACTGCAGATAACGGAATCTGGAGTGGCACACAAAAAGCTGGAAAATCTCAGCCAGGCAGACAAAAATGTCGAGGGAAACGGACAGTTGATGTTTCTGATTAAGAACACTTCATCTGGAAAACTCGCTGTCACTCCCTTGAATGCAAATGAACTCAGATGAACTGAACTCACAAGAATGACAGAGAGCAGTCCAGACTTAGGGTTTTGACTTGTAATGTCTCCTGTCCACTTCCCCCCAAAGATGCTGCCTGTCCAGCAGTGTTCTTCTAGCCTGTGGTGTGTTTCACTGTACTCCACTCTCCGTAAAGAGAAGATAACTGTTGACAGTTATTCCTAAACCACAAGTTTGAATCCCAGCAAGGAGCTACTGTAGGTGTCCATGGGTCCTGGTGGACTGTCTGGCAATGTTTTAAGGTATGTTCGTGCCTGGGTGACTGTGGACATGGAACACGTGCTGTCCATGGGTACCATGTAGATGTTCCAGGACCACTGGTCTCCGCAGGGGATTAATGCCATCCTTGACAGGAATGAAACATTTAAAATGAGTTCATATTAGTGATTTTGTTAGTTGCTGTCATTGTCTCTGTGTTTGTTGTAGATTGTAGAATGTAATTTGCAGTAAATGTAGCTTAAAAAACAACCCACGGAGATGTGATATAATTCCAGGAAGGAACTAAATAACTTAGAACAAACAGAAGACAGCCATTCAGCCCAGCTGGTCTGTGCTGGCTCAATGTCCCACACAAGCTTTCTCACATTCTCTGATTCCCAAACTATCAAAAAATCTTTCTATTCCTTTCCCTTTATGAGAGTGTCCAATTTGCTCCGAACTCCATCATTCATGGTTACCGAGCAATGAAGCCTGAACTCTGGATAAAGAAGACACTTCTGCATTGGGTTTATCAGTGATGTCATCTGAACTGTCTATCAACATATACCACCTCTCCCCACAGATTATAATAGGGACAAAGTCTGGGAAAATGAAACCCACTTGAAACCCTTACATTTAGTATTGTCCAGACAGTGAGTATTGCTGAAAATATTGTCCCAATCAAGAAATTCTACCAAAAAGGGAATTGCAGACAGTCCTCTGCCTTCCAGTTCCTATTTAGAAGGAATTCCACATCGGCATACACCAAATATTTCCCTTTGTCTGCATCTTCCACATTCTGTTCCAGTACAGACTGCATACTTCACCTGGGATTCCTCTAACACGGACACAGTAGATTAACTCTTCAGCTGATCTAAGCTTCCCTTGTCTTCTGTCTCGGGAGAAAGGAGCGGATATAGAAAGTGTGTATGGGTGGCACTGTGGCAAAGTGGTTAGTGGAACGCTTTACAGCACCATCGATCCAGTTTTAATTCCACAGCTGTCTGTAAGGAGTTTGTATGTTCTTTCTGCGACTGCATAGGTTGCTTCCAGGTGCTCTAATTTCCTCCCATATTCCAGAGATGTACAGATTAGGATTAATAAATTCTGGGCATGCTACATAGGCGTCGGAAACATGGGAACGCTTACAAGACGCCCCCAGAACATCTTTGGACTCTGTTGGTCGTTGATGCAAATGATGTACATGTGACAGATAAAGCTAATCTAATCTATGGTTAGGAGCATCCTGGTTCTGCACTCTGCATCCTATCAACTTCCTAACACATCACATCTTCTTGGGGAACCCTGGAGAATAGGAGCCGCAAGGTAGTGTAGTGGTTAGCGGAACAGTACTACAGCGTCAACAACGTGGGTTCAGTTCCTGCTACTGTCTATGTTCTCCCTGTGATGGTGTGGGTTTCCCCATGGTACTCCTGTTTCCTCTCACCTTCCAAAGACATACGGATAAATAGGCTAATTGGTTATATGGGTGGAATTGAACAACATGCACTCATGGGCAAGAGGGCCTTTTACTGTGCTGTATCTCTAAAACAAATGAGCCACAACCCAGGCAAGCAACCAAATGAAGGTATTGGAATGCTGGGACGACTGCAGTCAGAGATTGTAAGGATGGCAGATAATTCCTGAAGACGTGAAGTTCTCAAGCTAAATGGGGAAAGCAAGAATGCACAGAAGAAACAGTTCAGACAGATCCTTAGCTGTGTTGGCTATTGCCACAAGCAATGCATTTCACTGTATGCTTCGATGTACATCCGAATCTGAATGCAGTTCGAGGGTAGCCTTTGTGGGTGGGTGTGAGGGGGGAATGGGGCTTGTTTTGCCGTTGTTGTTTCGTTGCTTGTAGTGCACGGTTTTGTTCTGTTCTGCCAAGATGCAACGCAATATGTGGCGACACTTGCAGGCTGCCTCCAGCACACCCTTACGTTGTATTGGCTGCTAGCACAACTACACGTGGTACATAAATCTGAATCTGAGAATCTGAAAAAGCCAAAAAAACCTGCAGATTTAACATCCCAGGCATTATCTATGGAAATAATTTTAGAGTTTAACATTGCATTTCTGATAATCTTTCATTTGATTATATTAACTTTAATTCCCTTCTCACAGATGTTGCCTGGAATGTTACGTATTTCCAGTATTTTCTGAATTAAAAACAGAAACTTCTGAAAATTGGCAAGCAAAACATTAACTCTGTTTCTCTCTCACACAGATGCTGCCTGTCCTGCTAAGTGTTTTAAAATTATGAGGTGGCATATAAGGGGAATGCCAGTGAACCTGTTCTGAACTGTGTCATGGTTCATATGCCTCCAGGCAACTTGCAAATTGGATCCACTAAATCTGGAGGCAAAGTAAATGATCTGATAGATCTTAAATTTAACCAGCCTCCTCTCCATGGATTCTTTCTACATTTCCCTCTGCCTCAGTAAGGCAGCCAACATACTCAAAGACCCCACCCACCCTGCACATTCTTCTACCCCGTCCCATCAAAAGATACAAATGCCTGAAAGCATGTACCAGCTTCTACCTCACCATTATAGACAATTGAACAATAGCTTGTACTATAAGATGGAATCCTGACCTCATAATCTACCTCGTCGTGGTGCTTACACCTTATTGCCTGCCTGCACTGCACCTTCTCTGTAAAAGTAACAATCTATTCTGCATTCTGTTAATGCTTTTTCCTTGTACTACCTCACTGTGGTGAAACGATCACTAATAAACCAAATGACCAGTTACTTCTCACCACCAGTGGAAGGATTCATTATTGGTAGGTGGACAGTTGACTCAGCCAGCTCCATCATGGATATGAGCCAACCCAGCACTGATGACACCTTCAAAAGACAATGCCTCAAAACGGCGGCATCCATCATGACGGGCCCCCATCACCCAGGACATCCTTTCTTCTTATTACTACCATCAAAAAGGAAGTACAGCAGCCTTACAACACACACCTACTGTTTTAGAAACAGCTTCTTCCCCCTGCCATCAGATTTCTAAGTAGACAATGAACCGACCCATGAACTCTACAATACCTCCCTATTGTTGCCCGACTTAATTAACTTAATTTTTTGATATATTTCCTATTGTAATTTATAGCTTTTTGTGCATTACTACTGCCACAAAACAACAAACTTCATGACATACAGTATGCCAGTGACGTTAAGCCTAATTCCGATTCTGGAATGCAGAAAGTCAGACGTGAAAAGGAAACCATCTAAAACTAGATGAAGGAAAGGTACCATACTGCCCCGGTTCCCTGCTGAGGGAAGCTCTGTTTCAGCCCCTTCTATCAAACATGGGATGGAGGTAAGGATGGTGGTAGGAAGTATTGGAGTCACTGAGAACAGGTAATTCTAGCCCTGAGAAAGGCAAGTTGTCTCATCCAACTTCTCCAGTGAAGTTCAGCTGGGCAGTGGTAGAGATTTGTTACACAATTGGCAGGAGAATGTTCCCAATGACGCACCATATAGGACTAAACCATAAACACATTCTTTATAAACAAGCTGCTTGTTTTATTGCTAATGGCACACACCCACTTCTGAGAAGCAAAAAATGAGTACAGAAAATAAAATTTAAAAACATATTTCAATGAAGTGCTCTGCGCCTGTGTGACATTTTGAGGAATGTGTATTGGAAACAGAAGGGAGTCCGCACTAGGAACGATTTGCAGATAATTACTCAGAGCAGTTTGCAGCCCTGACATAAGGACAGACCAGTCCAAGAACAGTAACTCTTTCAATACATCTTTCAGTATTACAGTTACAAGAAGGGATTGGATAAAGTGGGCTTGTTGTCTTGGGGACAGAGGAGGCTGAGGGGTAAGCTGATGGAGGTATATAGTTACTAAGGGGATAAGCAGGGTAGATTGTACAAATATTTTCCCCATCGTGGGGATGCCTAAGACAAGAGGTCATGGGTTTGAGGTGACAGGCAGGGAGAATCATTGTCTGGGATATCAACCAGCTTTATTTGAAGAAATCTCTGCCCAATTATCATCAGCATTTCACCTGCAGCACCAGGGGTCCCAACACAATCAACCACTGCTATACTAAGATTAGGAATGGCTGCTACTTTGTGCCTAGATCATATTTCGGGAAATCTGATCACTTGGCTGTCCTACCTGCATGCAGGCAAAGGCTAAAGAGCAAGGCTCCAGAGATAGGGACAACAAAGTCGTGGTTGTGGGAGGCAGAGGAGTGGCTATGGGATTGCTTTGAGTGGTGGACTGAGCTGCGTTTATGCACTCATCAGAGGATCTGAATTAATACATAATGGTTGTCATGTACTTTATAAAAACAGCGGTAGACAAGAGCATCCCCACAAAATCATTCACCGTTTTCCCAAACCACAAGCCCTAGATGAACCTTGAGATCTGCAGTCTGCTGAGGGCCAGATCAATGGTATTTAAGTCTGACAACAAAGTAAAATACGTGGGGTCTGAGTACAATATCACGAGCGAAGCGCCAATTCCAGACAAAACATGAATCACTGAAAGATGTTTGACAGCTGTGGTAGGGCTTGAATGCTATCATTCCTACAAAGTGAAACCCCAGCAACACAGGTAACAATAGGGCTTTGCTCCCAGATGGGTTCAATGCCCTTTATGCACGCTTTGACCTTCATAACGTGGAGGAACCATCATGAACTCCCACAGCCCCTGATGATCATGTGATTTCAATCTCTGAGGCCAGTGTAAAGAGCTTTCTTCATGAGGGTGAACCCACAGAAAGCACCCAGCCTAGACGGGGTACCTGGCCGAGTACTAAAGACCTTTGCTGATCAGCTGCTAGAGCGTTCACCAATATTTTTAACATCTCACTTTGGCAGTCTGTTTTACCCAGCTGGTTTCAATAACTAGTGCCTAAGAAGAACATGGTGACCTGCTTCAATAACTATCATTCAGTAACATTTACTTCCACTCTGATGAAGTGCTTTGAGAGGCTGGTGATGAAACATACTAACTCCTGCCTGAGGAGAGACTTGGATCCACTCCAATTTGCCTACCATCACAACAGGTCAACAATAGACGCCATTTCATTGGCTCTTCGCTCAGCCTTGGAACATCTAGATAGTGAAGATGCATACATGAAGATGCTCTTCATTGACAACATTTCAGCATTCATTACTATCATTGTCTCAAAACTGATCAATAAGCTTCAATACCTAAGCCTCAATACCTCCTTAAGAGTTCTGGAGTCTGGAATGTGTTGCCCGAGGATGCGGAAGAGGTAGGAACCCATACAATATTTAAGAAGCATCTTGACAAGTACTTAACTAATATTTAAGATTATAGATTAGCTTTGGTGCACATTGCGAAACAGAGCTTTGGTAGATGGAGTTCAATTTGGAAAAATATGAACAGAAACCCTTCAGAAGGTCGAACTTAAAGACAGAGTACAATATCAATAGCAGGATTCTTAGTAGTGTGGAAGAACCGAGGGATCTTGGGTCCTAAAGGTTTCAAGGCACACTGATAGGTTAAGAAGACGTATCGTGTGTTGGCCTTCATTAGTCAGGGGACTGATTTGAAGAGCCGCGAGGTAATGTTGCAGCTCTATAAAACGCTGGTTAGACCACACTTGGTGTATTGTGTTCATTCTGGTTGTTTTATTGCAGAAAGCATTAGAGAGCGTACTGGGGAGATTTACCAGGAAAGGCTGAACGAGCTACAGACTTTCTCTTTTCAGCGAATAAGGATAGAGGTATATTTTTCCCAGGAAGGCGATGGCTAATCCAAGAGGGCATACTTTTATGGTGTTTGGATGAAGGTATAGTGAATGCAAGAGATAGTTTTTTTACACAGAGAGTGGAACACTCTGGGGAGGTAGCAGAGACAAATACATTAGGAACATTTAAGAGAAACTTAGAGAGGCACATGGATGAACAAAAAAAATAGAAGGCCACATGGGAGGGATTGGTTAGATTGTTCTCTGATAATGCTAGCTGGTTGATATAACATTGTGGGCCAAATAACCAGTACTGTGCTGTACTGTTCTATGCTCTATGTTCTGAAAATGGCCATTGGTCATATATAAGATAATCATCATTACATATCAGGCAATGGTCCATCCACTGGTTAACTGGATCTAAGTATGTGAGATTTGTGAAGCTACACGTAAAACCATAAGACCATAAGACATAGGAGCAGAATTAGGCCATTTGGCCCATTGAGTCTAATCCACCATTCCATCATGATTGTTTTTTTTTAACCCCTTTCAACCTCATTTTCCTGCCTTCTCCCCATAACCTTTTACTAATCAAGAACCTATCAACCTCCACTTTAAGTACACCCAATGACTTGGCCTCCACAGCCATTTATGGAATGAATTCCACGGACTCACTACCTTCTGGCTAAAGAAATTCCTGCTCATCTCTGTTCTAAAAGGATGTCCTTCTATCCTAAGGCTGCGCCCTCTGATCCTAGAGTCCCCTACTGTAGGAAACATCCTCTCCATGTCCACTCTATCTCAGCCTTTCAATTTTCTATAGTTTTCAATGAAATTCTCCCTACATTCTTCTGAACTCCAGTTGCATGCAATGGATTGGGTGTTGGAAGGAAATGGAATACTTGTGGTGAGTCGGAAGAGAGGAGATGTGAGGGTTAGCTTCTGTGGTTCAATGAGGGGAGATCCTAAATGGAACCACCCCAGGCTTACAATTGCCCGAGAAATAACGCTGAGAGCAAAGTGACCTATCAACTTAGCAAAACGTTCGATAAAGTTTATGTGCTCTTTTCAGCAGCATATGTACAGCCTGAATAATGAAACAGACAGGCTGTTTCTAATAAATGTGTTTATGGTTTTGTCATGTACTGTTCATCACAGGCATGTTTGCCTGGCAATTGAAGGAAAGTTCTGAACTTAAGCTCGATAGATTCCTGAATCTAAATCTGTGTGAGTCCACTGGGGAGGTTAAAGCCTACTGTCTGCAGGCCTGAGTCCGTGTCTGTCCTGGAGTTAAAGGACTGTGTACTTACAGGGGCAGGAGGAAGGAATAGGGCCTGTTTTTGCTGTTGTTTCGTTGCTTGCTGTGTTCTCTGCTGCTCTGCTCAGGATTGTGGGCATGCTATGTAGCATTAGAATGTGTGGCAGCACCAGAACACTCTTGGATGTGTTAGTTGTTAACACAAATGGTGCATTTCACTGTAATTTTCAATGTATATATGATAAATAAACTTGTTTTTTTAATCTTGAATCTTGAATCTTGGAATTCATGGATAGAGAAAAGCAATGGCGAGGTAGAAGTTTGGCTATGATGTCATTGGATGCTGGAACAAACACAAACGTCCAAATGATCCACCCCTGCTCCTAGTTCACTCACAACACGCTGGAGGAACTCAGCAGGTCGGGCAGCATCCGTGGAAATGATCAGTCAACGTTTCGGGCCGGAACCCTTCATCAGGGCTTTAGAGGGAAGGGGCAGAGGCCCTATAAAGAAGGTGGGAGGAGGGTGGGAAGGAGAAGGCTGGTCAGTTCCAGGTGAAAAACCAGTAAGGGGAAAGATAAAGGGGTGAGGGAGGGGAAGCAAGGAGGTGATAGGCAGGAAAGGTGAAGAAGGAAAAGCAGAAAGCACAATGGGTAGTAGAAGGAGGTGGAACCATAAGGGAGGTAGTAGGCAGCTGGGGGAGGGGGCAGAGTGAAACTGGGATAGGGGGAGGGAATTACCAGAAGCTGGAGAATTCATCGGCCCGAAACGTTGACTGATCATTTCCACGGATGCTGCCCGACCTACTGAGTTCCTCCAGCATGTTGTGAGTGTTGCCTTGACCCCAGCATCTGCAGAGTATTTTGTATTTACGACCTGTTCCTACTTCTTCTGGTCTTACTGCCTTCTAGAACTACCCCTCCAAAAGGCAGTGTTATTACCCTGCATTAGTGGGCCAAAGTACCTCAGACAGACCACAGTTCTGGTCGCCTACCCACAGGAAAGACAGCAATAAGACTGAAAGAATACAGAGAAAGTTTACAAGGAGGTTGCCAGGACTCGAGAACTTGAGTGAAAGAACAAGCTTGAATAAGTTAGGACTTTATTCTCTGGAGCATAGGAGACGGAGAGGAGATTCGTTAGAGGTATACAAAATTAAGGTCACCATGGTAACATAGCAGTTGTTGCGATGCTATTATAACTCGGGATATTCCAGATTTGGGAATTCAGTTCCAGCGTTGTCTGTGAAGAGGTAGTATGTTCTTCTAGTGAACCATGTGAATGTCCTCTAGATGCTCTGGCTTCCTCCCAGAGTCCAAAAATGTGGCATTTTTTAGGTTAACTGGTCACTTTAAATTGTACTGTGATTAGGCTAGTGTTAAATAGGTGGGTTACTGGGCGGTGCGGCTCATTGGACTGGAAGGGTCTGTTCCACGTGGTATCACTGAACAAAGTAATAAAAATAATCAAAACAAAGGCTACAGACAGGGCAAATGCAAGCTTACTTTTTCCACCGAGGTTGACTGAGACTCGAACTAGAGGTTATAGGCTTAGGCTGAAAGGTGAAATATTTAAAGGGAACCTGAGGGGAAACTTCTTCACTCAAAGGGTGATGAGAGTGTGGAACAAGCTGCCAGTAGAATTGGTGGATGTAGGTTCGATTGTAACATTTAAGAGAAGTTTGGAAAAGTACGTGGATGGGAGGGGTCTGGAGGGCTGTGCTTAATGGAACTAGGTAGAATAACTGTTTGGCGCAGACTAGATGGGCCGAAGGAACTGTTCCAGTGCTGTAGTACTCTACGACTTTATGACTAATTGTGGCAGTGTTCTGTAAGCCACACCATAATGACTGCCAGATCTCCAAGTCTGATCTACATAGGAAAAAGCACAGTCCATGTAATCAACCTAAGCACAGCACAGCCTCCTGACTTCAAGGGGCAATTAGATATGGACAATAAATCCTAATATTGCTGTTGATACCTGTATCCTACGTATGAATAAATAGAAATAAAACCACAATGCATTCCTTGTGTCTAGTATGACAGTTTTAGGTACAGGTGATGCAGTACAAACAAGAAGGAGAAAGGTATTAAGACCTGCATTTACATAGTACTGTATCTAAAGAACCTCACACATTGCTCTGCGACGACACTGGTGCCAAGCTGTATGGGTCCTAATGCACTTCCCTTGGACAACATTGGTGTTGTGGAGAGGGGAGACCTGCAGCATGGGCAACTGCTGGTCTTCCATAAAACCTTGACCAGGCCTGCGCCCTGGAGAGTGAAGACTTTCCAGGCGCAGATCCATGGTCTCGCAAGACTAACGGATGCCTTTTAAAGAACCTCCAGTTTTCCTAAATCTTTTCAGAGTGAAAAAGAAAGACAAGATATTTAAGGATTAGTAAAAAGCCATTAAACAGCTCATTTGGAGTATTGTGTAAACAGTAAATGGGCCCAGAGAGGGTCAAGAGGAGGTTAAAAAGGATGATCCCGTGAATGAAGGGGTTAATGTATGAGGAGCGTTTGATGATATTGGCCTGTACTCACTGGAGTTTATAAGGATGAGGGGGATCTCACTGAATCCTACCAAATACTGAAAGGCCTATATAGATACGAAGAGGATGTTTCTAATAGTGAGAGAGTTAGGACCTGAAGGCACAGCCTCAGACTACAAGAACATCCCGTTAGAACAGAAATAAGGAGGAATTTCTTTAGCCAGGGTTGGCGAACCTGTGGAATTCATGGCCACATACGGATATGGAGGTCATGTCATTGGGTATATTTAAGGCAAAGGTTGGTAGATTCTTGATTGATAAGAGGGTCAGAGTTACAGGGAGAAGGCAGGAGAATGGGATTGAAAAAAAATCAGCCATGATTAAATGATGGATACTGCAAGTTGACTAATTCTGCTCCTATCTTATCATCCTATGGTCTTCCCACCCACTAGAACAGTGATCCCCAGCCACAAAGCATGTGCTACCGGGCCGTGAGGAAACAATACGATTTGGCGATATGAAACGATATGAGTCAGCTGCAACTTTCCTCATTCTCCGTCACGTACTGTTGAACTTGAACACCTGCGTACCCCCACACCCCCGTCGGCCAGTCCGCAAGAATATTGTCAATATTAAACCGGTCCACGGTGCAAAAAAGGTTGGGGACCCCTGCACTTGAAGAACCTATGAAGGATTTTGTTCCATGAGAGGTTAGAGGAGATACTTTGGAGAATCTCTGAGAAGGCTCTCTGATAATATTCATATGCAGTATTTCACTAATTCATCAACACTAATTCTACCTTGCATTCGATATTCTTCAACTTGAACGAAAGTTGTTATGTTTATTTTAGTTTATTTTGTCATGTAAGTTATGTATAATTAGCATTAATTTATGTAATTTATGTTTGCAATGTACTGTGTTGTTAATTTTCCTGGATTATATATTCTGGATATTCATGGCCATGACAATAAACTTAACATGAATCCTCTCTGCCAACCCAGGAACTACCAGAAATAGTCATGTTCATTCATATGTTAATCCTTCAACTCTGATAATCCCATATAACCAATGAAAGACCTTCTGATGTGGGACACAGGAATATTTAAAACAGAGATTGATAGGTTCTTTATTGTTAAAAGTATTAGGGGTTGCGGGAAGAAGGTGGGAGAAGCGGGGCGAGAGAAATATCAGCCATGATTGAATTATGGAGAAGACTCAACAGGTCAAATGGCCTATTTATGCTCCTATACCTTGCAGCCAAATGCAACCAATTTGTGCACAACAACTCCCACTCAAACTGGTTGAGGTTAGGTCTTAGGAGTTGTTCTTAAGACCAGTGAGCACAATTGCTCATGCCTCATAATTTGGACAGTATTACTCCCAATAAATAATTATTGCCTCTGTTACGTTCTATGGAGTTATTCTGTTCAATACAGAGGTCAACTACAACATCAGCTCGTCAACTGCTGAAACTCTCACCCACAGCTTTGTTCCCAGTAATCTTACCTGGCGCACAGCACTACCCATCCACTACACAGCAGAGCTGTGGTCACCCATATCAGCCGCTGCCCATCTCCATTTCACCCATCACTAACTGAAGTTCAGTCCGCTAATTAAATCCACTGTTCAAAAAGTTAGCATTGGTAAGGGTGACCCAAAAGAACTGTAAGTGTGTTGGATAACAAACAACTGGTAATCTCCTGCTTTTTACTAAATGGAAATCTGCCACACTTGCCCAGCTTTGCTCGACGTGACTCTAGACCTGCACTACTATAAGACCATAAGACGTAGAACTTAGACCATTAAAGCGCAGGTACAGGCTCTTTGACCATGATGCTGTGCTGACCTTTTAACCAGATGGGATTAGTTGAATTTGACATCTTGGTCAGCATGGAGACGATGGGCCGATGGGCCTCTTCCTGTGCAGTACTGTTTGATATTCTATCTATCCTTGTTAGCTCTCTCAGAGGCTTGATGTCAAATTTTCTTCCTTAACACTTCCTACAGTAAGAAGCTACAGCTCCATGATTGTACGAGTCATGAAACTATAGCATGGCAAGGAAGTGTAGCAGTTAGCGTTTCACCTTACAGTGCCTGCGATCAGGGCTCAATTCCTGCCACTGTCTGTAAGGAGTCTGCATGACCACATGGGATTCCTCTGGGTGCTCTGGTTTACTCCCACACTGTAAAGACATACTGGTTTGGGTTCGGGTTAGTAACGTGTGCGGATGCTACGTTGGTGCCAGAATTGCGCTGCAGGAAGTGTCCAGAACATCCTCAGACCGTGTTGGTCATTGACACACATGTCACAATTTACTGTATGTTCTGATGTTAAAGATTAAAGATCTGAGATCAAGGATTAAGGATCAATTTTATTCGCCATATACAATGCATGTATTAGCAATTTGCCATGGTGTGCTGATGCAACATGGAACTAAAACATTTAATGTGCATGTTTCGATGTGCATGTGACAAATAGAAATTAAGTTCATTCACCATTAACGCATATTTAGGCAATTGCCTGATCAATTCACTAGTGATGGAATATAGGAGTCGGACAAACTATTCAGCTCTTTGAGTCTGTTCCACCATTTAGTGAAGAATGGTAATTGGTGATTTAATTCCTATATTTACCTTGTCCTTACGTTTCTTATTATCATCTTTTAAGTGAAGGTATGTATAACAGTCTCAGATTTTAACTGGCTACAGTATCATTCTCAAAGTCTACCACCCTCTGGGGATAGAAGTGTTTCTGAACTACACTCCTGCAAGGGCTGGTCTGAGTTTCTGATACCAACCCCAAATCCTAAAATCCACAACCAATGGAAATAATTTTCTTCCATATCTACTCACTGTTTTTGGAATACTCAACATATCAGTGTTTTAGGAACAGCTCCTTCCCTTCATCATTAGATTTTTGAATGATCTATAAACCCATGGGCCCTACCTCATTACTTATGCTCTGTTTTTGCACTATTTATTTATTTTTGTTTATTTCTTATTATATTTCATGGTAATTATTATGTATTGCACTGTACTGCTGCTGCAAAACAACAAAATTCACAACATATGACAGTGATACTAAACCTGATTCTGATCCTGATCTTATGAATTGTACTTCAGAGCTGAAGGCACCAATCAAATCACAGCCTAAACTCCAAGGAAGGTACCCACTGGAATATCAAGGCTGGAGTAACCACTTAGCCTATCATACCTGCCCCACCCTTAAGTATGATCCTGGCTGATCTGTCCTCGATCTCAACTCCACTTAGAATCATAGGATCAAAGAGTCATACATCCACACTGACCAAGATTCCAATCTAAGCCAGTCCTATTTGCTCATATTTGCCCCATATCCAACTAAACCTTTCCTATTCATATAGTAGTCCAAGTACATTGTAAATGGTGTTTATAAATGCTCCTCTGTGATAGATCCCAATAGCCCTCAGGTCTCCAATCTACAAACCTAATAGTCTCTTGGTAGCTCAGCTACAGTATTTAAGGTCTGGAGAGAAGTGGGCAACTGTCTAAACAGGAGGTACCTAATGAAGTGACACCTGAGTGTATATTCATGGTCTTTTGCTGCTGTAGCTCATCTACTTCAACGTTTGATGTGTTGTCCATTCAGAGATGCTCTTCTGCACATCCTTGTTGTAACACGTGGTTATTTGAGTTACTATTGCCGTCCTGTTAGTTTAAACCAGTCAGGCCATTTTCCTCTGACCTCTCGCATTAACAAGACGTTTTTTGCCCACAGAACTGCTGTTCACTGGATGTTTCTTGTTTTTTGCGCCATTCTCATAAACTTCAGAGACGTGTGTGTGAAAATCCCAGGAGATTAGCAGCTTCTGAGAAACTCAAACATTGTCTAGCACCAACAATCATTCCACGGCCAAAGTCACTTAGATCACACTTCTTCCCCACTCGGTTGTCAGGTCTGAACATCAACTAAACCTCTTGACCATGTCTGCATATTTTATGCATTGAGTTGCTGCCCACATGATTGCTTGATTCGATATTTCCATTAACGAGCAGGTGTACAGGTGTACCTAATAAAGTGGCCATAGTGTGTACATAATGTGTATATGTCTTACCTATAATAAGGGAATGTGTGGGATTGTAATAAAGCATTAAAATTTGCATGGTTTCTTGGCTGTCTACCTTACAGTGTGACTGGAATCTCTCCAGTAGCCCTCATTGGTAGTACTTTAAGTCCTGCCGATGTATAGAGTATCAGTTTTGGGTGCACAGAAAGCATTACACTTCTCAGTAGCTTAGCTGAGAGGAGCTGACTGCATCAGGCATGAACGCACATCGGCCATTTGCACTTGGGGAAACGTGAGCCTCCTTTCCAATAATAGCCCTTACCCATATTTGGTGCGGCCAGTGACAGGGCACTGAGGACGCTCCGTAATGATACTCTTCGACAGGAATGACGCAGGTTTTCACCCTCCTGCAGGGAGTTCCCATGCTTGTTCAGATCAACTAAGATCAGGCAAGGCCTGAAGGAAAGGAGGACAACTCACATTCCTGCCCGGAAGGAGGGAGAAGTTTGACAGCAGATCATAATTCATTTGACTATTTCTTGACTGGTAGAATTAATTAAATGAAAAAGGATTAAAAAAGAAACCAAGCTTGTGCTCCTCAATGCCAAATGAACTTTACAACAGTAGTGTGGGGAAATGGCAGCTTCATTGTGCAATGCAACCTTGTTGCAGTGTAGTGTGTGAGATTGCATCCTCTTTTCGAGCATCGAAGGGGACTGCTCCTCAAGTTCTGGCTGCACATCAGCCCCGCACTCCTGTTCTATGGTCACCCAGCATGGTCGCTTCAGAGTTCTTCTGATAGGCCTGCTTCTGGGCCTGACCAAGCCGGCCATTCACTGGTCCAGGCAACGGGCAGTCGAGGACTCTATTCGAACCGACAGCCTGCCCTTCTTCTAAGGATACGAAGGCCCATGCCCATGTGTCCTTGGAGCACATGGGGGTGGGAGGAATTTCCAAGAATGGTGGGCCACCCGAGGAATTGGGTGTTTTGTAGACGATAGCAATCATATTTAATTTGAAATCGTCATTGTATGTACTTTTATGAGTGAATAAACTATTGAATAGTTTCTAAAAGAGTCTTGAGCCAGAATGATGACCACCGCTCTGCTTCCAAAGATGCTGCTTGACCCGTTGAATTCCTCCAGCAATCTGTTTTCTTGCATCAGTTCCGAGCATCTGCAATCTTATGCATCTCCTACAAATGGCTGTTTGCTGAAGATCAGAAGGTGAGCTTTAGCTAAGAAATTGTGATACCGCTGAGGGTACTTCTCTCCTCCTCCACAAAACAGCTTTTTACGTGTCCTCAACCTCCCATGGGAGTTGATTGAGTTGTATTTATTTATTTATTTTCTTTTGTATTTGCATATTGCTTGTTTGTTAATGTATATGTACAATTTCTTATAGTATAGTATTCCTATATTTTCATGTAACTGCCAGCAAGAAAATTGTGCAACTAAAAAAACTAATACTCAGAACATGAGTTGTAGAGTCCTTGAAAGGGAGTCCACAGGTTGTGGAATCAGTTCAGAGCTGTGGTGAGTGAAGTTAGGCACACTGGTTCAGGAGCCTGATGGTTGTAGCATGATAACTGTTCTTGAACCTGGTGGTGTGGGACCTAAGGCCCTCCTCTCCAATGAGAAGAGAGCATGGGCTGGATGGTATCAAGTCCTAATGAAAGAGTTCAAACCCAATAAAACAATGTGATACATAAAGCAAGCAAATCTTACACTAATGGTACTTGGTTTTACTTTGAGGATGGTGTTGGTTTTGCAAGAAGCGTCAATCTCTGGTTTGGTGCAGCATCGTCTCACAATACATGAAAACTACAGCAAATTGTCAGGTCAGCAAAAAAAGGCCATTGGCTGCCGTCTACCATCACTACAGGACATGTATGGGTCCAGGACAAAGAAGTAGGCAGAAAAATCTTTGGGTGCTCTATTCACCAGGGGTGCAAGGGGATGTGAAAGTCTTCATGCAGGATTCCTTAAAGGTTAACTTGCAAGTTGTCACTGGTAACGAAGGCAAAGGAATGCTAACATTAATATTTAGAGGATTCAAATATAGCAGCAAGGATGGATTGCTGAGATTTTATAAGTCAATGGTCAGATCACACTTGGAGTACTGTGAGCTGTTTTGGGCCCCTTGTCTAAGAAAAGATGTGCTGGCATTGGAAAGGATCCAGAGGAGCTTCACAAGAATCATTCTGGGAAAGAAAGGGTTAACATATGAGGAGCATCTGGGACTGTACTCGCTAGAGTTTAGTAGAATGGCAGGGGGGGGTCTTTTTGAAACCTATTGAATACTGAAAGGCCTAGATAGATGTGGAGAGGATATTTCCCATACTGGAGGAGTCTAGGACCAGCAGGAACAACTTCAGAATAGAGCGACATCCCTTTAGAACAGAGATGAGGAGGAATTTCTTCAGTTAAATCTATGAAATTCATTGCCACAGATGGCTCTGGAAGCCAACTCATTTAAAGCAAAAGTTGACAGGTTCTTAATTATTAAGGAGAAGGCAAGAGAATGTGGTTGACAGGGATAATAATTCAGCTACGATGGAATGGCAGAGCAGACTCAAACAGCCAAATGTCCTAATTTTGCTCCTGTGTCTTATGGTCTTACGGTCACCCTGCAAACTGCCTTTTCTGGAAAATGCCATGGGGCTATTAAAACATAAACTTCAACCAACTTAAAAGTTTCTTCCCCCAGCATTTAACCTGATTAACCAATCTATTCAGCTCCTCACATTCCCCCTCTATTACCCTATCACAGCACTGTACGGTAAACACTTCAGACCGCTTTTGATAATACTGTTTACAGCATAAAAACATACTATTACTTATGTATTTATGCCCACTTTATTCCATATCCATTCTTCAGCCTCAAAGTTTACTTTTTATATAACTCTTCAGTCTGTATTGTTGAGTGTTGCTGTTTTGTTTTTTTTTACATGTTGTGCCCTAACCAACATATCATGAATAAAGTTGATCCTTGACATTGCGGGGTACAGGGGTTTCAACAGCAGTGCAGCCCAAGCACCAGAGCTTGTGTGTATCTCCGTAGCAACTGGCAAGGTCAGTGATCAGGATGGAAGGCCCTTAATCTCTGCCATTGATTCTGACCACCAGCTCTGTTAGCACACACCAAGTTCAGGGTAATGGAACAATTTGTGATTGTTAAAAAAAGAAATCTCCTCATGAATGATTTCAAAGATTATAACTACACCCTTTTTTTTTAAAGACAATGCACCCTCTCTCATAAATTCTCAACAGTACCTCACATTCTTGCCCATTTATTTTGTTGACTCTCCACTATTTTCCACATAGTTGCTTTCCAGAGTAACCAGGAGTCTTGATGACTGACGAAGACTGAGGAGGACTAGACATAGACCCCAGAAAGCAAGTGGCTGCAAATAGTGAATTTTTTATGTTCTGCGAAGTGATTAATCAGGCAAGTCTGCGGTCGACCAATTAGCACCTTTAAAGCAGAGCTGTCTGAACATCTGGACAAGAGTGATGGGGAAGATTAGATGTTGAGAGAGAGGAAACAATCTTCTATTGAGTTGCAAAATGCTCATCAAATCTTAAATTAATTTTTCAAAAGTCTGAACAGAAACTGTTTCCAGTTGCTTCAATATTACAAAGGGACATACAGTTCAAAGAATGACTTCATTGCCTGCAAAATGTTTTGTGTTGCTTCGAGGGTGAGGAAGATGTATAAATGTACCTTCTTCCTTCCTTCAATTTATAAACTTATAAATTCCTTCATTTATAAATCTGCAACAGTGCTAATTCCGATTTTTTTTAAATCTTAGAAGCAGAATATAAATAATCGTCCCTTAGCCAACAAACAAAGAATATCCTCAATACCCTATTTGCAAAGATAAGGACAAAATACGCAGAAATTAATTTTCACTGCTGTGTATTCATTGTAGATAACATCAGTTACTTTACATTCCTGAAGCTTAACTTATCACTGGAGGTCACGACCTATTGCACCTATGCTAGCTCCTAGTAGAGTAATTCTTTTGGGTCTATCTTTATACCTCGGTGTCCCTGAAACTTGTTCTCCCTCTCACACGTGCTCATCTTCCGTTGTGCTTTCTGTTGTTCTGCTGAGTATTGCGGGTATGCTCTGTTAGTGCCAGAATGTGTGGGAACACTCGTGGGCTAAACCCAGCACATCCTAAGGTTATGTTCGTTGTTAATGCAAATGATGCATTTCACTGTATGTTTCCATATACACGTGATAAATAAATGTTTCTGAATCTGAATCTCTGGTTAACTTCAACCCAGCCACCATGACTTCACCTGAAGTCCTATGCGTCATGAACCACTGAACATTATAAATAGTGAAGGCCACATGTTCCCAGTTACACGAGGAGAGCAGCAAACTGAAACGGCCTGGGAACACAGTCTGTTGTCCATCCAGATATAATCTAGAGATAATCGATCTTATCTGCAGCTATTGAAAAGAAGGGTGATTTATGTCTTTGTGGTTTCTTGAAGTTGTTCAAAGGAGCATATCCCTTGATCTCAGTGCAAATCATTGATTTAATTTATGCCTTTGATTACTATTGTTTGAGGGTTCCCAATTTAGCTACTAATTACACATCCGGGTTTAGCTATGGCGGATGGTGTCGGGGGAAGCTTAACGGCACATTGTCTTTGACCTTGGCTGGAGGAGTTGATGTTTCATCTCCAGGTTCCTTAAAGGTCAAATATTGAAGCTGAAATATGAAATGATTTCCACTCTGTTCCACTTGTGAAGCTTGTTAATTATGTTATATAATTAGATGTTGGTGTCCAGGGAGGGCTAGCACCTCTGGTGAAGGGGCTTGTCTTGTCCATTTTTGCTTGGTTTGAGGATAAAACAACAAACACTGATCAAGAACAGAAAAGGACATATTAAGCAAACCTACTAGACCTAGAGAATGAACTGAATCTGACCAACAAGGTGTATGTTTCAGCCCAAGGTGAATATTTTATTAGAATGCACTCCTGCACCCGACACATAGAATCGAGTCCTGGTGGGTTCAGGTGGAGTGAGTTGCCTCTGCTTATCTGTGGTTGGAGTCCAATCTTTGTGCTGGTTTCTCTGAATTACTTACTAGTGTCTTACATCTAATGCTGGTTTTACTTGCACAGGTAATATCCCTTCCTTTCTTCCTTCCTTCCCTCCTTCCCTCCCTCACTCCTTGCCCCCCCCCAAAAAAGTGCTGGAGGAACTCAGCAGGTTAGGCAGTATCTACGAAAAGGAATAAAGTGTCGATATTTCCAGCCAAGACTGCTCTCAGACCGAAATATTGACTCTTTATTCCCTTCCATAGATGCTGCATAACTCCACCATGGATGGTCCCAAACCCGGCTGTGCATAGGGCTAGCAACCCCACCCATAAAAACACAGAGCTACAAAAACGGCAGCAGAAGCTCCAAAGATATCGGCCCCGGGAAAGGAAGGATCTTCACCTAGAAGATGTAGGAAGTCATGTGGTGAAAGCCACAAGACCATGGACACCAGGGGGCAGGTCGCCCTTCTATCACCACCACTGGAATCCTCAGGGAAGGTGGAAGAGGAACAAACTAAAGAACCTTTGGTGACATGACCTTGAAGCTGACTCCAAGAAGATAACACCTGAGGACAACTTGAAAGACTAGTCCAGAATGGTTCACTCTGGTGAGCTGAAGGATTGACCTTCAATAGAACACACCATAACTTCTGGGCCTCAATAATGATTTTAAAATATGCTCTTAAAGAAAAACAGCAGATTTAATCTAAGCAGGTATGGATCTAACTGTAATTAAAAGAATAAATTGCTTGGAAGCAGTATGGCATTAATGGCCAAACTGATTTCAGCTACTTCCTACTAAAAGCTCTATCATGACATATCATCAGCACTATGGCATTAACAGCGGTTACGCAAAAGTAAATTGAATAAAAAACAGCCTGCAGAGATTTGGCAAATGAGGTAACCGGCTGACTCCCAAATTAAGTCTCTGTTCTAGTAACATCACAGCATTAACTCCATAAAGGCTTCACTCAAAGGTTCCATCCACACAAGCTTTCTCTCCTGCACAAGTGAAAAATGAAATTCCACCCAAAGAGGCCACTCAGCCCATTACACTGCTAGTGCCCACATTATCCAGTTATGCCAATGCCCTGTTCTTCTTCCACCAACCACAAAGATATTTTCTTTTTGATGATTTTTCAATGCCCATAGTCTTTTTTCATGGATTGGAGAAATCAAAAACCAGAGGACATAGAGCTAAGGTGAGAGGGGAGAATTTTAGCAGTAACCTGAGGGGTAATTTTCCCACCCAGAGTGTTAGTGTATGGAATGAGCTACCAGAGGAAGTGGTTGAGCCAGGTACATAAACAACATTAAAAAGGTACTTGGATAGAAAAGGTTTGGAGCCATGTGGACCAAGCATAGGCAAATGGGTCTCTGATGAAGAGTCTTGGCCCAAAACATTGGCTCTTTATTCTTTTCCATGGATGCTGCCTGTCCTGTTGAGTTCCTCTAGCATTTTGTGAGTGTTGCTCTGGATTTCTAGCATCTGCAGAATCTCTTGTGTTTATGGGTAAATGGGATTAGCTTGGATGGGAACCTTGATCTGTATGGACCAGTTGGGCTGAAGGGCCTTTTTTTGTGCTGAATGACTCTATGGTTTTATAACTGCCCTTTGAAAGTTACTATTGAACCTTAATCCACTACTGCACCTCGCTTCTAATAAAAGAACTATTCTTTCATACTCAATACATTCTGTATTCAGGAAAACTATCATTCATTTCACTTGGGGGTAGTTCACAGCCATCTGCTGGGCATTCATCCTCAGCTCCAGAGCTGGCAGACCAAGCACATGCAGCGATGTGTTGGAGGGATCTCTGAGACAAATTCAAGTCTTCAGTTCAAAGCAGGTTCACCTAGTTAGTTTCTGAGATAAGAAGGATGTCTTTTGAGGAACAAATCTGCAGATTGGACATTAAGTCATTGGAGTTTGGAAGAATGCGAGGTATAAGATTGTGAGGGTGATGTGACTGGGAAGACTGTGAGATGTTTCCCATTGGGTAAATTCAGAAACCAGGGCAAACATTCAGAATCATTCACGTTGGTTGTTAGTCTTTGTTATTTATAGTCTTTCATAAATTCTGATGTATTTCTTTACTTCCTTGTAAATTCCTGCAAGAAGGTGAACCTCAGGGTAGATATGGTGACAAACAAGTACTTTGATAATAAATTTACTTTGACTTGAATATGGGAAGCCCATTATCTATGGAGATTGGGAGGGATTCCTTCTACACTGTCATGACTCTTTGGAGTAACATGCACAAAATTCTGGAGGAACTTAGCTGATCAGGCTCATCGATGGAGAGGAATAAAGAGTCGGTGTTTTTGGCTGAATTCCAGACTCTCCATAGATGTTGCCTGACCTGCTGAGTTCCTCCAGCATTTTATGTGTTTTACTCTGGATTTCCAGCATCTGTAGAATCTCTTCTGTTTGTGATTCTTTGGAATTCTCTCTCCTGGGAATCTATGGAATTTGAGTCCCTGAAGATGAGGAGATTTGACATCTGTAGGGGAGCAAGCTTGACAGGCTTACATAAGGGCACATTGGAGCATATCCTGACTGGTTGCATCAAGGCCTGGTACGGAAACACCAATGCCCAATAATGGAAAAGAGTACAGAAAGTAGTTGATAAACCCAGTCCACCACAAGCAAAGCCTTCCCAACCATTGAGCACATCTACAAGGACCCATGCCACATCACCAAGGATCTCCACCATACAGGCCATGTTCTCTGCTACTACCATTGGGGCCTTTGGTTCCACACCTCCAGGTGCAGGAACAGTTATTACCCAAGAACCATCAGGCTTCTGAACCACTGTGGATAACTTCACTCAACACTGAACTGATTCCACATCCTATGGACTCAAGTAAGGGCTCCGTAACTCATGTTCTCAGTATTACTTATTTTTATTTATGTATTTGTTTTTGCATAGTTTGTCTTTTCCATGTTGATTGTTTGTCAGTCTTTGTGTGTAGTTTTTCATTGATTCTGTTGTATTGCTTGGTACTACAGCAAATGCCTGCAAGAAAATGAATCTCAGGGTAGTATATGGTGACATATACAGATTGTACTTCATAATAAACTTACTTTGAACTTTGACAAGTCAGGAAAGCGAAGTTGAGACCAGCTGTGAACTTATTGAAAGTGGGATTGGGTTATGTGTCTGAATGATATACACCTATTCTCCGCAGGTCTTCTAGACTGTATGGACCAGAGAGGAACATAGGTGACGGCCCACTGCATCTGGTGCAAGATGTTAGTACGAGGATCAAGAATTATTCCTTTAGAAATGTCTGAAAGCAGTTACGTCTAATAATGCAGGGCCTTGCTGGTTGGAGTTAAGAATGAACACCAGGACATCCAACACCTTTCTTGATTTGCTGAATCTGCCTCCACAGGGAACACTCTCACTCATTCAGAAAATTCCCCCAGCACCACTCCAGAGACTTTTGCACAATTTCTTTAAAAAACAACAAGATAATTGGCTGTGAATAGCTCTGGGAAGTCCTGTGGTTGCAAAAGGTACTGTACTAATCCATTATTTTTGTATCAACAAATTGAACATAAATTGTTACGGTGAAAATTCTGGTTGCTTCTTTAAGCCTGCTTTAATTACAAGCCTCTGCCAAGTCTATGATTTAGGTTCATCACACAATAAAGGTCCTTGTGATATCTGTTTATTGGCTTATGTTGAAGGCTTTTTAGGTGAATCTGCTGCACACAACTCACACAATGAGAAGCTATCAAGCATTGACTTCAATGGAACTGAATTTCAGAAGAGGTATTCAGCAAATGTTTAGAACACAGAACAGTGCAGCACAGGAACAAACTCTACGGCCCACAATGTTGTGCCAAACTAGTTAAATTAGAAATCAAATGCCCAATTTGTTCCTCCGCCTACATAATGTCCATTTCCTTGCATTTCCTGCACATTCATGTGCCTATAAGAGCCTCTTACACACCTCCACCACCACCCCAGGAACAGTGCATTCCGGGCACCTACCACCCTCTGTGTAAAAAAAACAGCCCCACACATCTCCTTTAAACTTACTCCCTTTCAGCTTAAACGTATGCACTTTGATTAAGACCGTAGGACCATAAGACCAAAACACCAAAACACATAAGAGCAGAATTAGGCCATTTGGCCCATCGAGTCTGCTCCACCATTTCATCATGGCTGATTTATTATCCCTCTCAACCCCATTCTCCTGCCCTCTTCCTGTCAGCTTTGATGTCCTTACTAATCAAGAACCAACCAACCTCTACTTTAAATATACTGATAAACTTGGCCTTCACAACTGTCTGTATTAGCTATTTCAGCTCTGGAAAAAAGATACTGGTTGTCTATCTATGCCTTTCATAATCTTAAGAACATCTATCAGGCCTCCTTCTCAGCCTTCAGAGAAAACAACCCATTTGTCCAACCTCCTTAAAGCACATAGCCCCTTACCCAAGCAACACACACATGCAGAGATACTGGAAGAACTCAGCAGGCCAGGCAGCATCTCTGGAAAAAAGTGCAGTCAATATTTCAGGCAATAACAGTATGTTTTATTATATGATACAGATTTTTTTCCTTTTTTTAACTAAACAGCTGTTTTTTTGCTGGTAGTGGGTTTAGATTTTTTTTGCATAACAAAAGTATATCTTTTCAATATTATGTTTAAATTTAATGTATACGGATATGGGGTAATGAAACTATGTTTGTGATTCCAATATATTGTAATCGATATATATTATATATCTTACTGTATTCTGTATTCTTTTATGTAAGAAATCAATAAAAACATTGAAAATAAATGAATAAATAAAAATAAAATATTTCAGGCTGAGACCCTTCAGTAAGACCCCTAATCCAGGCAGGATACTGATAAAACTCTTCTGCACCCTCTCCAAGGCCTCAAAATCATATGTTGGGACCAGTCATTTCCAAGGCCCAGACTAATATGAGCCCTCACCACTCCCTTCTACCTCCACAAAATGAGAACAGATAAAACCATCTCCTTGTGTGTTGTAATTTTCCTATGAGCATGCGTCAGTCACCATTTTGTTAGTCAAGACACTTCTCCCAGCATCTCAGACCCACCTTCCAGGCCTTTTCCTCACCCTGCTGATTTTTTCCCAACCGTTCTCTGGTACACCTGCAGGCAAGCAGTGAAGTGAAACAAAGTCAAACGGTACAGTCACTGCCAACAAATACACCAGAGCTGGTAATCCCTCTGACTCAATAACATTTTCTTCTAGTTGAAACAAAACTTAATTACAAGTCAAGTCTGGTTTAATTGAAAGATGTGGAGCAGGAAATAGTTTCTCTGCTCTCCAGACACTTCATTAGGACGAAGATGGAATTACTATCACTTCATGTATCTACAGTCGCAGGCGGGTTTGGAGAGTTTACAAAGGTTACAGAGTAAATATTTATACTGGCTCAAGCCAGACAGACAATTAACATATTAGCATTGGTTCTGATTCTGGAGAGGCTCAACCTGTTTAAATCTTGTATTCTTGAAGCTATCCTCACATCCTAACCCTCTGAGATAAAACTGCAGGAGCACATTCAGGTGAGGGTTTGCACCCCCATCCCCAGGACTGTAATCCAAGTCCAGGTGACCACCTGTCCATCTTCAACATTATCTTTAACCAGCCTCTTTTATTTATTGCCTCTCCCCAGCCTTACAAATGTCCCAGATATGTTCATTCTTCTAAATTTTCACTATTGAAAATCATTTCTACAAAACATCCCAAATGTGGTCTAACCACAGTTTTATAGAGATGCAACATTTCCTCATTGCTCTTGAACTCAGTTCCTCAACTACTGAAGACCAATGCACCATGCTCCTTCCTCCCTCTTGGATGCTTGATGTGCTGAATTAGACCCAGAGATAGGTTTTTATACACAGTGAGTGGTGCATGCATTGTACGTCCTGCCAGGGCTGGAGGTAGACTCTTAGAAAGAAACATGGATGAATGTATTTGTCTTCTTTTGCACATTGGTTGTTTGTCAGTCTTTGTTTTATGTGCGGTTTTCCACAAATTCTGTGGTATTTCTTTATTTTCCTATAAACGTCTGCAAGAAAGTGAATCTCAGGGTAGCATATGATGACATATACTGTATATTCTTTGATAATAAACTTACTTTGACTTTGACATGATGTTAACGACAACTTGCTCTGTGCATCTTGGCTGCTGCATCCCCTACATAACCACAGTGACAACACTTCCAAAGAGCTTCATTAGCTGAAAGAGCAGGGGGCATAGCTTTGAAAGTCACTAGGAAAAGCTCTCTGACAGATGGCCAGAGTTCCCTGGAAAGCAGCTCGGGGCTCAGCTCATCTCAGAACCCCACCCAGGAATGGGCAGAAGTACGGTTGGAACAGGTCGGCAAGAGTTCAATCTCCACACAGCTGGATTCGCCAAGGCAGACCACTGACTGACTGACTGGATAAGGGTCCGGTTACCTGTCACCCAGTCAGCTTTACACCAGGGGGCACCCCGGTTCCACTGGCAAACCCCTCTTGTTTGAGCAGGGTCACAGAAATCTGTGCCCAAGGTGCCTGAAATATTTAATCATATTACTTCTCCAATGCAAATTTTCAGCAACTTACTCCTTTTTGAATTACAGCTTTAAAATATTTTAAATATTTTGAATGTATTTGAACTGCTTTCTAATGTCTCCATCATGGTATTTTAAAATAGTTCAAAGGGCTTTGGCAGGGGCTGTGCCGTCAAAGACCATGGGTGTGTCAACCCTGAGACTGAGATGACTGATGTCCTCTGATCGCTCAGAGACCCCCTCACCTCTCCAGGCAGACGGTATCCTAAGGGATCTGTACCTGGCAGACCACATGAGTGGATAGAAGATTGGGAAATGGGCTGTGTATCTGACACACAGTAAATAATCAACAGAAGATCCACAAAATGAGAAACAAGTTTAATATCACTGGCATATGTCGTGAAATTTGTTGTTTTGCAGCAGCAGTATATTGCAATACAAAATAAAAACTGTAAATTACAATAAGTATATATAAAAAAGAAATTTAAGTTAAATATGTAGTGTAAAAAGGGAGGAAAATAAGTTCTGAGATAGTGTTCATGGGTTCATCATACGTTCAGGCTTTCTGTCCAACATCTCCCTGTGCCACACCAAGGTCACCTCAATCCACTGTCCAATGTGTGGCTGATTCTCAAAGGGAACCAGTCACCATCAGACTCAGGAACAACTACCTTCTTACAACCTGCAGGTTCTTGAAACAAACCTGCGCAACCCTAGTCTTAACATAGCAATGGAACTGTTTGGACCACCTCTTCACCTCAGTGGACTGGTCTCTGCGTCTTTGTCTTGTGCTAATGTCTTATTTTTGCACAGACATTATTCTCTCTCTCTTCCTTTTCTTGTATGTTTTATATATGGTATATGCTCTGTGTGTTGTCTGTACCAAGGTGCCTGTGATACTCCCGCAGTTAAGTTTTTTATTGTACGTGTACCTCACCATACATGTGGCACATGGCAATAAACTTGAGTTGAGTTGACATTTCGAACAATGCCTTGAGTGGGAACAATGAAAGGAGCATTGCATTGGGGACCTTTGAAAAGCCAAGATAGAATGGATGTGGAGAACATGTTTTCAATAGTGGGAGAGTCTAACACCAGAGAACACAGCTCAGAATACAAAGGTATTCTTTTAGAACAAAGATGAGAAGGAAGTTCTTTAGCCAGAGGCTGGTGAATCTGTGGAAATTCATTGCCACAGATGGCAGTGGAGGCCAAGTCATTGGGTGTATTTTGAGCAAAGGTTGAAGTTGTCAGGAAATGGAGAGGAGGCTTCACCCAAAAGCAGGGCAGCTGAGATAATTGAGCAATAAACGATAAATTTAATAAAAGACTGCATAAATAATGAGCTACAAAGGGCCACAGAATGAGAGAGAAGAGATACTAAGCATTTCAGGCAACAAAGTAACCAAAGGCCAGGAGCAACTGATTGAGGCTGGCTGGTTTGATGGTGAACAAGGACTATGGCTGACAGCTGGATTTAAATAGGCTGCAGGTGATGAGTTGGAAATGAGTGACAGGTGACTCTTGTTAGCTGGGTGGAGACTGGGAGGTGCCTGCCTGTGCTGATCTTACAGGGCCCCCACTCCTCCTATGCCCTGCACCCAATGACCCAGGATGATCTGGACGGGTTCGACGGAACTTCTTGATTAGTGATGGATCCAAGATGAAAGTGGACCTTTGCTCTGGGCTGGAACCTTCCTAGTTGACTAGGTACTGCACATCCTGTCCTCAGCAATGTGAATCAATCAATCATCGAACTGTGTACACTGGACCACCTTCCACCAGCCTAGGTTCTGGAGGTGCAGGCTCAGTTTGGTTGAATTGACCATGAACAATGAGTTTGAGGCAGGAAACATGGAAGGTAGGTGTGATCCTGAGGGACGGTGGATGGAGATGGTGGGTGATTGAGTTGACACAATGGGGTGAGAGCTTGCAGGAGTCGGGCCGCAGAGCCAGATCTCAGATTGACAGCCAGACACGGTCCCCAGACCTGAGTAGTCTAGCTAGGCATCACTGATGGTTGGCCTGGCAACAGTAGAGGTGCTTAGCAGCTAGGATGGCCCTCCGTGTCCTCTTCCAAACATTCTGGCAGTGGTGACCCAGAGCCCTGGTGGAAGGGGCCTCCACCATTGGCTCCTCTGCTGGGGAACAACAGGGTGGTAGCAAGGAAGCACCTCAATGACAGAGGAGGTGCATAGATTGTGGGGCATTTCGGCTTAGAGCAGATACCATGTGGAAGGGTTAGAGATGGCAAAGCACTGTAGTGGAAGACAAATTATAGGTCCCAGTCTGACACAATGTCCTGAGAGAAATGGCGGAGGCAAACTACAAAGTACATGTTGGAGAATCAGGTCTGCCGTATCAGCGGCTAACGGAAGCTTGGGAGGGTAATGAAGTGGGCCGCGTTGGAGAACCAGTCCACCACTGTCATGATCGTCATGGCCCCTTTGGAAGGCGGCAAACCTGCAATGAAATCTAAAGTGATGTGGAGCCAGTAGCCCAACCAATGTGCCACAGCAGCCGAGAGGGCCACTGGTTGGAGGAAATGGACTGGGCACATTGAGGGCAGGCAGTGATGAACTGATGTACATCAGCGATCATGGTGGGACACCAGTAATGGCATTGCAGGAAATCCAGAGTCCATCCAGTGCTTAGATGGCCAGAGCGGGGTGAGGACTGGGGCCACTGGGGTGCATCAGAGCTCACGGTCACTGGTCATCAAGTGTGTTGACTGGAGCAGACTCGTGCTGTAGGGTCTGGCGCAACTTGTTCTCAAGATCCCAGCCAGTCAGGGTGAGGATCTGCCAGGATGGAGTAATGGGCTAAGGGGTCGATCTCCATTTCAGCTGGGTTGAACTGCCATGACCGGACGTCCACCTTAGTGTTCTTGGAGTCAGATTGGTAGGAGATGATGAAGTTGAATTGCTTGAAGAAGAGGGCCCAGTGAGCCTGACATGGGTTGAGTTGGCATGTTTGGATATGACGTTCTGGTGATCGGCCCAGATCAGGAAGAGCTCGGTGTTTCCCATCAGCCAATGTCTCCCTTCCTCCAAGGCCCACTTAATGGTGAGTAGCTCCCTGTCTCCTACTCCATGTAGAGTTGAACTTGCGCAAGAAGAAGGCCCAAAAGGATGTCTTCCCATCTGGTCCTCACTGGGAGACGATGGCCTCAGCGACCACATCAGATGCATCTACCTCTACTGCAAAAGGTCCAGAGGGGTTCGGATGGCAAAGAATGGGATCAATGGTGAAGTGCCTCTTAAGGTCCTCAAAGGTGATGTCTGTGGTAGACCAGGTTATCCATGAGGTAGGTAATTTGATGAAGGAGGTGAGAGGAGGAGAGTGTCATTTTGACTGTAGTTCCTGAAAAAATGGCAGTCGGAGTTGAACAAGCCGAAGAAATGCTTTAGCTGTTTGAAGGAGTGCAGACCGGGCCATTCAACATTTCCTCTGAATCCATTGTTATGCCTTGGGGTTAAAGAAATTTCCCAGAAAGGAAATGACTGGGGTGTGGAACTGGCATTTCTCTAACTTGCAGTACAGTTGGTTTTCAAGGAGATGCCGAAGGACTGAACAGAAGTTGTAGACATGGTCTTGGGGTCCTTGGATAAGGAAGTCGTCAAGTTAGACTAACACCATACCAGTGCAGCATGTCTCACAGAACCTCATAAATGAAGGACTGGAAAGTCGGAAAGACATCACCAAGTATTCGTAGTGGCTGTGAGTGTTCATTCATTCCCCCAGTGCATCAGGTTGTATGTGCTCCATAGATCTGGACCCACGGAATATTTCAAATCCATTATCCATTAAGGAACGGTTGTAATGGTTTTTAATGGTGAGTTAGTTGAGTCCATGGTAGCCGATGCAGAAACGGAGACCCCCATCTTTCTTTTTGACAAAGAAGAATCCTGCACCGGCTGGGGACTGGATGCTCGAACGAAGCGTGCAGCAGCAGTTCAACAATGTGGTCATTCATGGCTGGAGTTTCAGGAGGGGAGGGGGAGAACCAATGGCATCAGGGTGGGTGGTGCTTGGGGAGGGGGTCAAGCATACAGTAATGAGGTCTCGGGGCAGCTGGGTGCTGGGCGCTGGCTTCCCTTTCACTCAATCATAGTATTCTGTTGGAGTTTGGTGAGGTCAAGCGTTTCCTCTGTGGACAGATTTACAGGGGAAAATTAACTGAGGTTGCAGGCAGGTGGGTCCTCACCTCAGCAGTGAACCGGATGACCAGGTGAAGTGAGGGTTGTGAGTGGAGAGCCAGTGGTAATCCAAGATCAGAGAGTGTTAGGTGAGTCGATCAGGAGGAATTGGATGGACTTGCAGTGCTCTCATGTGTACAGGCCAGGTGTGCACTCTGACCATCCCAGATCCCAAGAGACGCCTGTCAGTGGCTGTGATGCAGAAGGCGTGAGGGATAGGTTCAGTAAGGAGTCCAAGTTGCACTCACAGAGCCTGGTCCAGAAAGTTGCCTGCTGTGCCGAAATCCACCAGACTCTTTTGTGTACATCAAGCCGTTGGAGTGTGGGGGAGGCCAGAGAAAGTGAGTTGGGCTCTGGCGCTGGAACAGAGTGAGCAATCAGATAGAAGACCTCTTATCTCTATCTCATGGTGTTGCTTCCCAGACACAGTGGCCACTTGATGCATGAGAGATCAGCTGCTCCGCAATAAGTGCACTAGTTGTTTCTCCATCAATGCTCACACTCTTAGGGGTTAAGGGAGCTCCCCTAACTGCATGGGTTTTGGGAGCATTGCAGCCTGAAATGTTTCTGGGAATGGATCTGGGGTTCTGGTTGGGGAGCTGTTGGTGATCTGATCTCATTCCATTAGACACTTGTCAACATTGGAGGGCCAGAGCGATGAGGCTTTCGAGGTTGGTGGGCATCTCGTCTTTCAATTGCTCCGAGAGGCAGTGATGGCAATGGGAGAGCTCCCACATTCCAGCCACACTCCATTGTGAGGCTCCTGAATTCCACAGTGTAGTCCAGCATCAAGTGTGAGCCTAGGTGCAAGTGAAGTATATAACCACTGCCTCCCTTTCACTCCTTGGATGGTTGAAAACCCAATGCATCTCAGCAGTGATTTTCACATATTTATTGCAAATAATGATTTTATTTTCCCAGTTAGAGCTCGCCCAGTCGAGAGCAAGAAGATGAAGATAAACTTGGCTGGAGCTCCAAGTCGAGGACACATTGAGACAGGAAGTTGTGGCGTAGGGTTGGGAATCCGTTGAAGTGTTCAAGCACTGGAACCGAGGGCTCCAAGAGAGGTGGTTGACTGATGTGGGGTTGCTGTAACATGACGGAGAGTTGGTTGAGAGTGGCGAGCTGATGGTCAATGGTTTCCTGCCGCTTCTCGATCATATACTTGTGTTGGCAGATGACATTCTTTAGGCGAACAAACTCTGCCGGGTCAATTGCAGGTTCACCCACCCTCTCAGGAAATGTAGAGGAGACTTGACCCAAAAGCAGACCAGTGGAGACAAGTCAGCAATGGACAATAACTTTAATAATAGACTGCAAAAATAACAAGCCAACAGGAGCCACATAATGAGAGAAAACAGATGCTAAACACCACAGGCAACAAGGTAACTGAGGCTAGGAGCAACTGATTGGAACTGGCTGGTTTGATGAGTGAATAAAGATTGTGACTGAGATCTGGGTTTAGATAAGTTGTAGCTGATGAGTTGGAATGAGTGGCAGGTGACTCCTGTTAGCTGGTTGGAGACTGGGAGGTGCCTACCTGTGCAGGCATGACAGAAGTTTCATAATAAGTGAAGGTGTCAAAGGTTTTGGAGAGAAGGTAGGAGAATGGGATTGAGAAGCAAAATAAATCAGCCATGATGGAATGGTGGAGCAGACTTGATGGGTTGAATCCTACTCCTATGACCTATGATCCGATGGTCTTAGAAAAAATGTAATGATAGGGGTCATGATTGGCTGGTATACCCTCACCCAAAGTGAACAGGTGCACTCATTCCAGCCAGCAACTGGTAGTGAATACCCTGACATTACCCTGATGAGTAGTGTCTTAATAGAGGTGTACAAGATGATAAGAGGTACAGATTGAGTGGACTACCAGAGACTTATTCCCAGTGCAAATGTTACTAATACTAAAGGGGCATAATTTTAAGGTGGTTGGAGATAAAGTATAAGACAGCTATCAGAGGTAGGTTATTTTTTACAAACAGAGTGGTGGGTGCATGGAACACCCTGCCAGGGGTGGTGGTAGAGGTAGATACATTAGCGACATTTAATTAACTCTTATATAGGCACATGGTTAATAGAAAATGGAGGGTTATGTAGGAGGAAAGGGTTAGATTGATCTTAGAGTAGGTTAAAAGGTCAGCACAACATCATGGACTGGAGGGCCTGTATTGTGTTGTACTATTCTATGTTCTATGTTGTAACCTCAGTTCTGGTTCTCTCCTGATGACCTGACACCTCACAGTGTTGAAAGAGACAGTATTAATTATGGTAGTTAAATGAGGCAGTAGTTCAGAGTTAGGTCATTCTACGCTAATGAGTCACCAGTCCTGGCATCCATCTTCTAATCACAATGGGATCCAAAGTTGTGTTGAAGACTCACTTGTGTGGTTGATCCTTATTGTGTGTGTGTGTGTGTGTGTGTGTGTGTGTGTGTGTGTGTGTGTGTCTGTCTGACTGACTAATTGGTCCAGTGACAAAGGATGCCAGGCATTCTCACTGCCTCTCTCTTTGTGAGCTTCCTGTGCCATCTGCCCCGGTCTTGCCCTCATCTGGGGATCTGTGCCATCTGTCAGCTCAGTTCCCTTGGCAAGGTATTGCCAGGCCACAGGGCACCATACTTCAGGAGGGGAGGGGGGTCTGAAGGAGGCATTATGGTTGTCATAGTGGTGGAGATAAGGCCAGCCGCCAGGAAAAGGCTTGCATTTGTAGTCTACCTTTCAGACATCCAAAAGCATTCTAGTTCAAAAGGTGGTCATTTTTTCAGGACTACCTTTTGAACATACAGGTAGTGGTGAAATTTCTTTACTCCCAATATTGAACTAAGAGCCTCTAGGTCGAGAGACATACACAACAAGGTCCCACAAAATGATAATGACTCATTTTCAGGTGTTATTTATTAAGAGATACTGCACAGTAACAAGCTCTTTCAGCCCAATGGGTTCGCACTACCCAATTACACCCATGTGACCAATTAACCAACCAACCAACCTATACATCTTTGGGATTTCAGAGGAAATTGGAACACCTGAAAGGACAGCCGTGAGGCCGTGGCAAGAACGAATAAACTCCTACAGAGTCCAGGTCACTGGCGCAGTAACAGCTTTACATAAAATTCTACAGTCCCAGGATGGGTAAGGGAGGTTGCAAGTGTCGCCATGCAGCCAGTGCCAATACAGCATATTCACAATTCACTGACCTTGCCCGCACATCTTTTGGAATGTAGAAGGAAACCAGAGCACCCGGAGGAAATCCACACGGTCACAAGAAGAAAGTTTAAATTCCTTACAGGCAGTGGTGGGAATTGAACCTGTGTCCCTGAGATTTTGATTGAGGAATAACTATTTGTTACAATACTGAGACGTGACTCTGTCCCCTTTGGAGCAGGCTGTGAGATCGCTTACATCTCTCGAGTGGTAAGATCTTCATCACGTCTATCTCAAAGGCACCCCTTACAATGGCATCGTTCTCCCATGGCAATGCACTTAGGGCATTAGTTTCGACCTTTAGCACTGAAATCTTGAACTTGTTCCAAGTGGGACTCTGGTATCACTGAACCGCCATTATCCCAAGAAACCAGGGGGACAGGGAGTATCCGTGCTTCATCACAGACATCCAGAAAGAGGAACGTAGCCACTGGCCCAACCTCTTTCATCCTTCAGTCATTGCCATTTGTTATAAACACAACAGTTTGTGCAGACGCTGCAAATCCAGAGCAACACAAGCAAAAGGCTGGAGGAACTCAGCAGGTCAGGCAACATCAATGAAGGGGAATAGACAGCCAATGTTTTGGACCAAGACCCTTCATCGGGGGTGTAAGGTAAAAGCCTGAAAGAGAAGTGGATGGAGGGAATGGAGTTCAAGTTGGTCAGCGATGGGTGAGGTGGAAGATGGCTGACTGAGGGAGGAGGGGGGATGAAGTAAAAAGCTGGGAGGGGATAGGTGGAAAAGGTAAAGGGCTGAAGACAAAGGGATCTGATAGGTGACAGTGAAGGAGGAGGGACACCAGAGGGAGGTGTTGGGCAGGTGAAGAGGAGTAAAAGGGGAGGAAATTAACTTTTTAAAAAATTTTCACCTCCTTAAGATTTGTTCTACAGATATATATTGCATGTATTTTCCTAGGGCCTGGTTCCACTATCCCACGTACAATCCCGTGGGGTACCTGGGTACCTGGCAAAGTACTAAAGACCTGTGCTGATCTACTGGCTGGAGTTCACTGAGATCTTTAACCTCTCACTTTGGCAGTCTGTGGTACCCAGCTGCTTCCAGTAGGCTTCAATTATACCAGTGCTCAAGAAGGTAGTAACCTTCCATAATGACTATCACCCAGTAGCACTTACATCCAAAGTGATGAAGTGTTCTGAGAGGTTGGTGATGAAACATATCAACTCCTGCCTGAGAAGTGACTTGGAGACACTCCAATTTGCCTACTGGAATAACAGGTCCACAGCAGATGCCATCTCATTGGGTCTTCACTCAACCCTGGAACATATGGACAGCAAAGATGCGTACATCAGGATGCTCTTTCTTGACTATAGTGCAACATTCAATCCCACCATCCCCTCAAAACTAATCAATAAGCTCCTGGACTGTGGCCTCAACATCTTGGTGAAATTGGATCCTCGATTTCCTCACTTGCAGACCCAGTCAGTTTGGAATTGCAACATCTTCTCCACGATTTCCATCAGCACAGATGCATCACAAGGCTACGTGCTTAGCCGCCTGCTCTACTTGCTCTTCACTTATGACTGTGAGGCTAAGCACAGTTCCAATGCCCTATTCCAGTTTACTGATGACACCACTGTCGGAGGTATCAAAGGTTGTGATGAATTAGCATATAGGAGAGAGATCGAAAATCTGGCTGAGTGATGCTTTAACAATAGCTTCTTACTCAATGTCAGCAAGACCAAGGAGCTAATTATTGACTTCAGGAGAAGGAAATGAAAGATCCATGAGCCAGTCCTCATTGGAGAATCAGAGCTGGAGAGAATGAGCAACTTTAAATTTCGGTGGTATAATTGCAGAGGACCTGCAATGGGCCCAGAACATAAGTGCAATTAAAAAAGAAAGTATGGCAGTGCCTCTACTTCCTTAGGAGTTTGCAGAAATTTGGCATGACAGCCAAAACTTTGAAAAACTTCTATAGCTGTGTAGTGGAGAGTATATTGACTGGCTGCATCACAGCCTGGTATGGAAACACCAATGCCCTTGAATGGAAAACCCTCCAAAAAGTAATGGATATGGCCCAGTAGATCAGGGATAAAGCCCTCCCCACTATTGAGCTCAGCTACATGAAACGCTGTCGCAGGAAAGCAGCATCCATCATCAGGGTCCCTCGCCACCTAGATCATGCTCTCTTCTCCCTGCTGCCATCAGGAAGAAGCTACAGGAGCCTCAGGGCTCACACCACCATGTTCAGGAAGAGTTACTATCCCTAAACCATCAGGATCTTGAATCAAAGGAGATAACTTTGCTGAACTTCACTTGCCCGTCATTGAAAATGTTCCCTCAACTAATGGACTGCCTTGCTCATGATACTTATTGTTTATTTAACTTATTATTTCTTTCTTTTTGTATTTGCACAGTTTGTTGTCTTTTGCACACTGGTTGAATGCCCAATATGGTATGGTTTTTCACTCATTCTGTTATAAGACCATAAGATATAGAAGCAGAACTAGGCCATTCGAGTTTGCTCCATCATTTCGTCATGGTTCATCTCAGCACCAATCCCCTGCCTTCTCCCTATATCCCTTCATATCCCTTCATCCCCTGGCGAATCAAGAATCTATCAACCTCTGCCTTAAATATACATAAAGGCTTGGCCTCCACAACTGTCTGTAGCAAAGAATTCCACAGATTCACCACTCTCTGGCTAAAGAAATTCCTCCTCATCTCTGTCCTAAAAGGATGCCCCTCTATTCTGAGACTGTGTCTTCTGGTCTTAGACTCTCCCACCATAGGAAACATCTTCTCCACATTCACTCTATCAAGGTCTTTCACCATTCAATAGATTTCATTGAGGTCACCCCTCATACTTCTAAATTCTAGTGAATTCAGAACCATCAAACGCTCTTCATATGACAAGCCATCCAATCCTGGAATCATTTTTGTGAATCTCCTTTGAACCCTCTCCAGTTTCAACACAACCTTTCTGAGATAAGGGGCCCAAACTGCTTACAATTCTCCAAGTGAGGCCTCACCAGTGCTTTATAAAGTTTCAACATTACATCTTTGCTTTTATATTCTAGTTCTCCTGAAGTGAGTGTGAACATTGCATTTGTCTTCCTCACCACAGACTAAACCTGCAAATTAACCTTCAGGGAATCCTGCACAAGGACTCTCAAATCCCTTTACACCCCAGTTTTTTTATATTTTCTCTCCAATTAGGAAATAATCAACCTTCTAATTTCTTCTATCAAAGTGCATTACCATACTCTTCCCAACACTGTATTCCATCTGCCATTTCTTTGCCCATTCTCCTAATCTGTCTAAGTCCTTCTGTAGCCTCACTATTTCCTCAAATCTACCTGCCCCTCCACCAATCTTCATATCATCTGCAAACTTTTGGAAAAAGCCATCAATTCCATCATCCAAATCATTGACATATAACGTAAAAAGAATCAGTCCCAACACAGACCCCTGTGGGACATCACTTGTCACCAGCAGCCAGCCAGAAAAATCTGCATTTATTCCCACTCTTTGCCTCCTGCCAATCAACCACTGCTAGAATCTTTCCTATAATACCATGGGCTCATAGCTTGTTGAGCAGCCTCATGTGTGGCACCTTGTCAAAGGTCTTCTGAGATTATTATTGTTCAATAGATTTACGAGGGGTGATAGATAAGTTCGTGGCCTAAGGTAGAAGAAGTCAATTTTAGAAAACCTAGCACATTTATTTTTCAACATAGTCCCTTCCTACATTTATACACTTAGTCCAGCGGTCGTGGAGCATACGGATCTTGGACCTCCAGAAAGTGTCCATAGCAGGGGTAACTGATAAGTTCCTGGCCTAAGGTAGAAGGAGATGAGTTATATGGCTCTCATTACATGCACATACAGTTTAACTCTTTGAGTGATTATGCAGAAAGTTTGAAGTTAATAACTCATCTGGGGTGATTGATAAGTTTGTGGCCTGTGGTAGAAGGAGATGAGTTAAAGTTTTGAACTGCATGCGCATGTGACGAGAGCTGTATAACCCATCTCCTCCCACCTTAGGCCACAAACTTATCAATCACCCCTCGTATTGAGTATGTCCATAAGTAAATCAATCTCACAGTTGTATATGGTGACATATATGTACTTTGATAGTAAATTTACTTTGAAATTTGAACTATGAATCAAAGAAAACTATAGATTCTGATTCAGATTTAGAATTATTTATCACATGTACATCAAAACATACATACCATCAAATGCATCATTTGAGTAAACCACCAACACACTTAAGGATGTGCTGGGGGCAGCCCACAAGTGTTGCCACACATTCCAGTGCCAACATAGCATGCCCTCAATGCTTGGCAGAACCACAGAGAACACAACAAGCAACAAAACAACAACAACATATCGAGCCCTTTTCCTCCCGAAATGTACATACAGTCTTACACTATAGGTTTAATTTTTGCTGCTACCACATGATCTTCATGGATAGTAATGTCCTTATCTGGCACCATCTGGAGAAGATCTAATCCATCATTAAGGACCTCCATTACCTAGTATATGCTCTCTTCTCATTGCTATCATCAGACAGGTGATACAGGAGCCTGAAGACACACACTCAACATTTTAGGAAAAGTTTCTTCCACTCCACAATCAGATTTCTGAATAGACATGAACCCGTGAACCCATTTGCTCTTTATTTGCACTACTTGTTTAATTCCATTTTATCTATATACAGTATATATTTCTTATAGATAGATAGATATACTTTATTGATCCCGAGGGATATTGGGTTTCGTTACAGCCGCACCAACCAAGAATAGAGCATAAATATAGCAATACAAAAACCACAAACAATCAAACAACAAAATGCATTTATAGTTTATTTCATGTTTTCACTGTACTGCTGCCGTGAATTCCACAACATACTGTATGTCGGTGACATTAAACCTCATTCTGATTCTGATTTAAATCCACACAATTAACTTGGAAAACCAGGATGTGATCACATATGGACAGGAAAGGAATGGAGGGTTATGGGCTGAGTGCGGGTCGGTGGGACTAGGTGAGAGTAAGAGTTCAGCATGGACTAGAAGGGCCGAGATGGCCTGTTTCCGTGCTGTAGTTGTTATATGGTTATGAACACCAGTTTCAGTTCCATATTCACAAGTTAGTGAAACAGAACTTAACCAAACACAGTAACCATAACAAAATAGACGTATTTCTGAACAGGCTGAAATGTGGCATGTAAGCCACAAGATGCTGGTGAAAATCTTCCAGTTCCACGTTCTTAGAATGTTTTTGGTTTATTTCAGCACCTAAGCCCAGTGGGTCCCATATCTCCAATCCCACTCCTGTCCAGCTGTTCCTCACATAGATTAATCAAGCCTTATGCAGAAGCTTTTCCAAAGATATTTCGATTCTGTCTGAAAGGATATTTCAGAGTTTCACCAGAGGTTTTGTTAATTTGTCTCTCTGCCTTCCTCAATGGATCAGTCCCATCGCAAGAATGTGGCGAGTGTGCATATGGCCGATTGTTCTCACAGTGAATTGATGTGGCCTCCCACATGCGGAAGGCCACTCTGTTTTTGCATGGGTTTTTCCAGTGCACACATTTTCATTCTGGTGGGCTTGGTTCATCACTCCCACACTGCAGGTTGCCCCACGTGCACTGTGCTACGTGGCTCAGTAAAAATGTTTAATCTCACTACTCTGGTGTTATTCTTGCCCCACACACACATAAAAGAGCTACACCTGCATTGATTGCACCTACCCCTGGTTTTCAAAGATGCTGTATCTTCTGCTTCTCCAGTGTCACATCCCAGACCCTCTCACCATAAGATCAAACGACATAGAAGCAAAATTAGGCTAATCGACCCATTGAGTTTGCCCCACCATTCCATCATAGCTGATTTATTTTCCCCCACCACCCCTTCACCTCATTTCTCCACATAACCTTAGATGCCCTAACTAATCAAGAATTTATCAGCCTCCACTTCAAATATACCCGATGACCTGGCCTCCCTCAGCGATCCACCACCCTCTTGTGAAAGAAATTTCTCCTCAGCTCTGTTCTAAAGGGACATTCTATTCTGACATTATATCCTATAGTCTTAGACCTAAGCATTCTAGGAAATATCCTCCCCATATCCACTCCATCTCGGCCTTTCAATTTCTGAAAGGTTTCAATGAGATTCCACCCGCGCCCCCATTTCTCTAAACTTCTCTAAACTGTTCTCTAAGCAGGCCCAGAGCCATTAAACACTCCTCATGTGTTAACCCTTTCATTCACAGGTTCATTCCAGTGAACCTCCTCTGGACCCTCTCCAATGCCAGCACATATTTTCTTAGCTAAGGAGCACAAACTGCTCATAATACCCCAAATGTGGTCTGACAAATTCCTTATAAATACTCAAGTATTCCTTTTACATTCTACTCCGTTATATGTACAATAATAAACCAGTTTACTTATTTGTTTGATGACCAAGATGGCCATGATGCGCAAGAAGGCCTGGTTCTCTATTCTACCAGGAAAGATGGACCTTCTTCATTCTGGTAGAGAGGGTTGTCATATAGTTTGTTGAGGTAAATATAGAGAAGATGCTTCTCCTTAAATGGAGGTGAAATTTGGAGGTGAATAAAAGACACTCTACTCTCTTAACAGTTACCTTTTTTACTGCCCTTTACCTCTTCCACCTATCCCCTTCCAGCTTCTTACTATATCCCCTCTCTACCACCCACACACCCTCCCCCTCACCTGGTTTCGCCTACCATCTGGCAGCTTCCCTCCCCCTCCTTCTTATTTTGGCTTCTTCCTCCTTCCTTTACAGTCCTGATGAACGGTCTCGGCCTGAAAAGTCAACTGTTTATTCTCCTCCATTATTGTAGCCTAACTTGTCAAGTTCCTTCCACGTTTTGTGTGTGTTGCTCTGAATTTCCAGCATCTGCATAATCTCTTGCATTTATAATAAAAGTCTCCTGGCACTTTACTTCTCCACTCCACTGTTATTCTGGCCTCTGTGTCTTTGGCCTCCTACACTTTCCAGTGAAGTTCAATGTAAAACGAATTACACCACATCTTCAGACAAATCAAAAGTTCCAGCTTTTGCTCCTCATACTTCCACTATTCATAGATTTATTTATCTGCTATGCAGGAGATTGTGCGTAATGAAGGGTCTCGGCTCTAAACATCGGCTGTTTATTTCTCTCCATAGATGCTGACTGTCCTACTGAGTTCTTCCGGCATTGTGTGTTTATTTTTCTGCTAATTCCAGTCAATGACTCTGCCTCCTAGTTACATCTCCTCTAGGTCCCTCCCATTGTCAGGTTTGAATCCCCTGCATCGTAACCAAGTCTTCCTACCCTCTATTCAATCATACACTCAGTTGCCTCTTTATTAGGTGCACCTGTACCCCTGCTTATTAATGGAAATATCTAATCAGCCGAGCATGCAGACATGCTCAGTTGTTGTTCGGACCAAACACCAGAATAGGGAAGAAATGTGATCCAAGTGACTTTGACTGTAGAATGACTGTTGCTGCCAGATGGGGTAGTTGGAATATCACAGAAACTGCTTATCTCCTGTGTTTTTCATACGCAACAGTCTCTAGAGTTTACAGAGAATAGTGCAAAAAAAAAGCAATGAGCTGCAGTTCTGTTGGTGAAAACACCTTGTTAATGAGAGTGGTCAGAGGAGAATGGCCTGACTGGTTCAAACTGACAGGAAGGCGACTGTGACTCAAATAACCACACCTTACGTAACAGTGGTGTGCAGAAGAGCACCTCTTAATGCAAAACACATCGAACGTTGAGGTGGACGAATTGAGCAGCAGACATTCACTTAGTGGCCACTTTATTAGGTTCAGAAGGTATCTAACAAAGTGGTCACTGACTATTGATCTCCCATTCTCTCCACCACCCAATCACACACTTACTGCTGCTTAGAGCCACTATTATGTCTACTTCTCCCTCAGTTAAATGTAAATCCAGATCTTATCCACAGACACACCATCAGATCTGATGCTTGGTTCCAGCACTCTCCCATTTTATGCCAGATTTCCAGTATCTGCAGTGTGACTTTTTGGGGTCACTAATAATAATAGCCAGGGTCAAGGTTTGTCACGGATAATTTAGATTAAAATCACACAGCAGTCATGGGAAATTTACTCAGAATTGACCAAGGGGGAATAAAGACATGGGAAGCAGTAAATACACACACACACACACACACACACACACACACACACACACATAAGCACACATGTACTAATACACATACACACTCAGATACATGTACACACATACATGAACACTGACACACAAACACGTTGAGACAAAACATGTACGCACAAACTGACACACACACATATATAAAAAAACACACGCACATACACAAACAATTGTAACCAGGGATGTTTAAAAGAGTGGGACTATAATTTTCTACGTATAGTTCAATGCATCAAACCTGCAGCCCCGTGTGGAAGTCAGCATCGTGGAACAGAAACAGTAAATGGGGAATGCGCTCACGGTTTCGCTACAGTAAAGCAGCCAAGGTAGCTCAAAATATGTTTTAGAGGGCATAGGTTCAAGGTGAGAGCGGGAAGATTGAAAGGGGACCTGAGGGCCAAACCTTTGGAACAAGCTGAACAGAGGAAGTGGGTACACATGGACAGATACATGGATAGGAAAAGTTTATTGGCCAAACACAGGCAAATGGGAATAACACAGCCAGGGATGTTCATTGACATGGAGGAGTTGGGCTGAAGAGACTTTTTCCAGGCTGTATAACTCTGCAGCTCGATATATTTTTGTCAAAAGTCACAATGAATTTCCAATCACTGAGAAACTAGCCTTTGATGAATCTTCATCTGAAAATAAAGTAGTTCATAGTCTAGGTAGTTCATACTGCTCTGTCCATCCCTCCACTTACACAGAACACAAGGAGTGAAGGCAGCAAGGACATTCACCAGCAGAGAGAAGGGTGGGAATGGGAAGAGAGGGAATGAGAGGCAAGAGGGGGGAAGTGAGGGGATGGGAGTGGAGAGGAGGAGAGGGAAAGGGAATAGAGGGGATATGAGGCAAGGGAGGGGAGGAGAAGGAAGGGAGGGGGAGGAGAGGGATGAAAAGGGGAAGGTGAGAGAGGGGAGGGGCGGGTACCCACTCAGCATGAGAAAGCAGAAATCAGGGAGGATTGAAGAAAAATGAAAGGGTTTTACATACATTTCAGATAGAAGTCCCTCACATAGGTTTAAACATGTGACCTATTTTTATACATATCATTCTTAAAAGCAAAACAGTTGTGTTATTTTAATGAGGAACACTCAGTATTATCTGCAGCTGAGAGGAATTTTTGGGTCTGGTCCAGTGCGTTCAAGCTTTGAATGTTGAAATCTTATCCTGAAATTTGGCCACAATATCTTCACCAGGAAGAAACAAAAAAAAATCCTAAAATCTCAATTCATTAGTGCCTGCTCCTCCAGCCTTCTGCCCAAGGAAAATCATTCGAGATTTTAGGATAGTCTTTCAGGAAAGGGCCAGCATCTCAACACTTTGATAGGGTTGAAGTCGGACCAACAATGGAGTAAATGTGCAGGGGTGAAGTGAGGGACATTTAGGAGAGCAGAGAAGCTTTAGGAAATCAAGCCCCAGATACTGATGGAGAAATGTTATCGAGCAGCATGTGCAGAGACCACACCATCATTGAAAGGAGGATGGCAATAGGAGGGGTGGAAGATGAAGATCAGGGCAAAAGAGGTGGAAAAAGGGAAATGAAAATTAGAAGGGATAACAATGAAAGAGAAAAGAGGGGACAGGAGGTGAGGAGAGGGGATGGGAAGAGAAAGAAGTGAAGAGGCGATGGAACAGAATGAAGAGGAGCGTGAAGGGATTGAGGGAAAGGGAATGGAGGAAAAAGGAAGGAATAAGGAATGAAAAAATGAATTAAAAAGAGAAGATAGATTGGAACTGACTGAAGAAATTGGAGGAAATAGAGAAGAGTGGGGATGGAGAGGAGGGGATGTAGATCAAATTGGAAAGGGAGACTAGATGGGGAATCAGATTCAGATTTAATATCACTGATAAATGTGAAATTTGTTGTTTTGTGGCAGCAGTGCAGCGCAATAAATTTTAAAACAACTATAAATTCCAATAAGAAATACAGAATATATAAAAAATTAATTAACAAATGCAAAAAGAGGGCAAAATAAGTGAGGTAGTGTTCACGGGTGGGTTCATTGCCCATTTAGAAATCTGATGGTTTCAGGGAAGAAGCTGTTCCTAAAACATTTGAGAGTGTGTCTTTAGGTTCCTGTACCTCCTCTCGAATGGTAACAATGAGAAGATGGCATGTCCTAGCTGATGGGAGTCCTTCCTGGTGGATGCAGACATTCTGAGGTGCCACCTTTTTAAGATGTCTTCAGTGCTAGAGAGGCTATTTTCCATGATGGAATTAAGTGGGTTTGCAACTGATCGGCTGTGGTGGTCCCTCCGTACCAGACAGTGATGCAACTAGTTAGAATGATCTCCACAGTATATACATCTGTAGAAATTTGCTAGACTCTTCGGTGACATACTAAATTTCCTCTAACCCTTCATGAAATATAGCTGCTGGTGTGTGTTTTGTTTGTAATTGCATCAATATGTTGAGCCCGGGATAGATCCTCAGAGACGTTGACACCCAGAAACTTGAAGCTGCTTACCCTTTCCGCTGCTGACCCCTCGATGAAGCAGAAAGAGTGAAGAGAGGATGTGAGAGGTGGCAGGAGGAACAAGGGTACAAGGACTGGAAGGATGAAGTGGCAGGAGAGAGAGTTTCACATCTAGTTGGAATGATATGTTCCCAGACTTAACAGAGCAGGGACTGGAAGGACAAGGTGTAGGAAAGAAGGAAAGGGAAGGTCTCACAACTTGCTATATATATTATATACATGTATGTAACTAAATGACAATAAACTTGACTTGACTTGCCTTGACTTGACTTGACTTGACAAAGTATATACACCGTGCTAATTGATTTTGATTTAAAACCTTGAAATAGTTTTATAACACAAACAAGCTGCCTTTCTTTAAGAGGCTTCCAACTCATAACTGCAAACTGGTATCACACCTACCTTACCTGCCCTCAGTCACAGGCATGAATAAATAATTTATACACAATTTAGTTAGCGCTGAAAACCCTTAAAATACAATATTCTGGTTATTCTGGTGCAGGGTGACTCCTAGCAAGTTATGGCTTCACAGCATGGTTACAGTACACCAGGCCATTCTGTCCATTGTGTCCATGCCAACCCTCTATCAGAGCAACACACTAGTCCCACAACCTGGCCCATTCACCACTGCCTGGCAAATTTTTCCTCACCCTATATTTAAACAATTCCTTCTTGAATCAGAATTGGTATCAGGCTTATTATTACTGTCTTATATGCTACGAACTTTGTTGTTTTGTGGCAGCAGTACAGTGCAAAGGCATAAAATTAAAATAAATTACAAAGTAAATATATAGTTCAAAAATGAATAATTAGGTGGTGTTCATGGGTTCATGGACCGTTCAAAAATGTGATGACAGAGCAGAAGAAGCTGTTCCTGAATTATTGTCTGTGGTTTTCAGCTCATGTACCTCCTCTCCAATGTTAGTAAAGAGAAGAGAGCATGACCCAGATGGTGAGGGTCCCCAATGATGGATGCCAACTTCTTGAGGCCCGACTTCTTGAAGATGTCCTGGCTGGGGTGAAGGTTGTTTCCATGATGGAGCTTTCTGAATCTACAACCCTTTGCAGCCTCTTGTAATTACTGGTAATGGAACCAGCCTCCATCATGTCCAATCACAGTACATTCCACATTACTACCACACACTATAGTTTCTCATGAAATCACCCTTAATTGTTTTGCCCTTTATTTTGTACCTGTGTTTAGGTTGTAGTCGGATCACCCACTCCCTCTGCCTGGACCATCTTCAGTTAGACACTCGAGCCTGCTCAACCATTCTCGAAGATCATGGCTGATCCAACTTCCTTAATCCACTTTCCCACCCTCTCATCATGGCCCTTGATGCTTCAGTCAATTAAAAATCCATCTCAGCTTTGAATATGTTCAAGAATTCAGCTTCCATAGGTTTCTGGGAAAAAGAATTCCAATTCTTCCTTGTCTCAGATTTGTGGCACTGGTCTTTATCACTCCAAATAAGGAGGATTTTCACTGCATTTACCCGGTCAAGCCCATTAAGCATCTTAGCTTTTGATAATAGTAACACACAAAATGCTGACAAACTCAGCAGGTCAAGCAGAACCTATGGAGGGTAATAGACAGTCAACTCTTTGAGCCGAGACCTTTCATCAGCACTGGAATGCTTTGGCCCAAAACATCGACAGTTTATTCTCTCCATTGATGCCGCCTGACTTGCTGAGTTCCTCCAGCATTTTGTGAGTGTTTTTCTGGATTTCCAACATGTGCTGAATCTCCTGTGTTTAGGTTTCAACAAGATCCTTCTCATTCTAGTAAACGTCAATGACCGTAGATCCAACCTGTTCAATCCTTCCACATAGAGCCATTCAGCACAGAAATAGGCTTTTTGGTCCGGCTAGTTCATGCCGAACTGTTACTCTGCCTGATCCCATCAACCAGCCGGTGAACCACAGCCCTCTAGACCCCTTCCATCCATGTACTCATCCAAACTTCTCTTAGTTCTCCTAGAACTGTCCTTCCATATAGGTAATTCTGAAGAGTATCTGCAGCAAGGATGTGGAGATGATGTTTCCTTTTGCAGAAGAATACACAGGTCACACATTTATAGAAAGACAAAGTGAGACATCTTCTCTCAGAGGGTGGTGAGTCTTTGCAGTTCTTGTCCTTAAAGGATGATGAAATCTGAGTCCATTTTAAAGGCAGAGGCAGATAGGTTCTTGATAGCAACACATAAAAGGTTACCGCAGAGAGACGGGAATGTGCAGTTGAAGGTATAAATCAGGTCAGCCTTGATCTTGTTACATGGTGGAACAGGCTTATGGAGCTAAGTGTCTCACTCCCATTCCTAAGCCCTTTGTTTGTCTGGAGGAAAGGGGCACATATTAGCCAGTGACCTGAATTAATGATGGAATCATCTCAAAGAACCAAGTGATTTATCTTCCAATGTCCCTAAGTTGTGGTGCTTTGAAATATTTATAAACAACATTTCAACACTACTTTCCTCTTTCACCGTGTGCTTCGGTTTTTTTTTCTGTGACGAGTTTTTCAACAGAAAAGACATATCTTCTGTCTGTCAGCAAGCGCACATCTCAGGCAGAATGCATCAGAAGTAATGTTATACAGTACAACTCAACGTGCAGAAAGGGAGGTTGTGCATTGCTTTCGATCCGTTGTAACTGGAGGTATTGTTATTTAGCTGCACATCTGCCTTGCCTGGAACCATTTGGCACCGGTGAATGTCTCTTCACGCCTTGAGTGGGAGCACCTGGGTTGCTCCACATCCCTGTTCATTTTCCGAGTACAAATGCCAATCAAACAGAGCAGCAAGCAACGAGCTTGACAAGGCTGAGCCAGCTTCAGCTAAACCAGATTATTCCTTCTTTGTGAAAACATTAAATTTCTACCTCCAGGAACAGACTGTGGTCACTCCCTCCATCCCCTCCCCACTCAAAATGCTCTTGTCAGTTCTTCAGATTCACGGTAATGTCGCAGTTAGCACAGCATTTTACAGTGCCATTTGGGGTTCCGTTCCCAGTGCTGTCTGTAAGGAGTTCGTATGTTCTCCCTGCAACCATGTGGGTTTCCTTCGGGCGCTCTGGTTTCTTCCCTTATTTCAGACATACGGGTTGGGGTAGTAGGTCGTGTGCAGGCTATGTTGGAGCTGGAAGCATAGCAACCCTTGCAGGCTGCACCCATCACATCCTCAGACTGCATTGGTCACTCACGTAAACAATGCATTTCATTGTATGTTTCGATACTTCGATGTACATGTGACAAATAAAGCTAGTTTTTATCTTTATCTGGTTGGGACAAACTCAATGAGTTGAAGAGGCTGTTTCCATAGTGCATGTCATCATTAATAGCTGATTTTTTAGTCATGCATGGCTTAGCTAAGTAGGCAAGTATCACATAGAATCATAGAACACTACAGCACAGAAAAAAAGTCCTTTGGCCCATTTAGTCCATTTTGTTTTTTTTAATTTTAGTATCTTTTACTAAATTTTTATCCCTAAAATTAAAAGTCATTTAATATCAAACAACAGGGAGACAATGGCCTGGTGCTCCTTAGTGGGGTCTCGGCCTGAAACGTCGACTGCGCCTCTTCCTATAGATGCTGCTTGGCCTGCTGCGTTCACCAGCAACTTTGATGTGTGTTGCTAGTCATTTAATATACAAGGTTTCTGTATTTTCTCATTATACTCTAATACTAGTCTACTTAACTAAACCACTTTCCACCCACTCCCACAGAGCAGAATTCCTCAGAACCAAACTACTTCGCAGTAATTCCCAGCCCCAACAGAATTCCAGTGGCTCCGACCCATTTCCAGATACTTGCACTTCTGCAGAATTCCAATCAGCCCAACCCAATAGCAAGAACTATTTGCTGAAAGCATATTTTTTGCACATGGCTGTATCTCTGCTGTTCACAGGGTTTGAGTTCAATATTTGCAAACACTTCTAAACTTTCCCCATTAGCAAGCCACATGGCATCTTAATGCCTTCCTATGACTGTACTATTCAAGTAGTTATAGTCATGGGAAGGTATAGCTCACGTAGTTTTCTTTTAGAACATAGAACAGTACAGCACAGGAATAGGCTATTTGGTCCACCATGTCTGTGCTGGCCATGATGCCAATTTAAACTGGAGTAACACACACAAAATGCTGGAGGAATTTGGCAGGTCAGGTAGCAACTATGGAGAGGAATAAACAGTTGATGTTTATGACAGTCTTGATGAAGGGTTTTGGCCCAAAATGTCAACTGCTTACTTCCCTCCATAGATGCTGCCTGATCTGCTGAGTTCCTCCAGCATTTTGTACCTGGGTTTCTAAAGGTTTCCAGCATCTGCAGAATCTGTTGAGTCACCAACTTAAACCAATCTCTTCTGCCTACTCATGATCTATATTTCTCTATTCCCTTCATACACCTGTGCTGTCAAGTGGGGGGCATGATAGCATAACAGTTACTGTAACACTTTGCAGAACCAGCAATCATCAAAAAGGGTCAAATTCCCGCCACTGTCTGTAAGGAGCTCGTACAGTCTCCCTATGTCTATATAGATTTCTTTCAGATTCTTTGGCTTTCTCCCACAATCCAAAAGCATACAGGCTAGAGTTAGTAAGTTGATTGCATACTATGTTGGCACTGGAAACATGGCGATACTTGGAGGCAATACATCCTCCAAATGTGTTGATCATTGACACAAATATGCAAACAACAGATTTCACTGTATCTTTTTATGTTTTTATGTACATGTTACAAATTAAGCTAAAATTATTTTAGAACTCTCTCTCTCCCTCTCTCTCTCTCTCTCTCTCTCTCTCTCTCCCTCCCTCCCCCTCCCTCCCTCCCTCTCTCATCCCTCTCCTCTCTCTCCTCTCTCCTTCTCCCTCTCTCCCTCTCTCTCCCTCCAGCCTTCTTCAGATAAACACCCTTGGTTGTCTTGTTGTCTAGGCTACACACACAAAACAATGTGTTGTCCAAAAAGCATGACGTTCTCCTGACAAGTTCTCTAATTTCAGGAAACAGCCTTTGAGGGAAACATAGAATCCTTCAGAGGAGCAGACCCAATGGCTCTCTCAAACAAAAAGCACTAGCACCTCTACTTTTAGAGAAGTTTGAGCAGATTCGGCACGTCACCAAACATTTTGGCAAATTTCTATAGACGCACAGTGGAGAGTATCCTGACTGACAATTACACTCAAAAACTTCTATAGATGTACTGTGGAGAGCATTCTGACAGGCTGCATCACTGTCTGGTATGGAGGGGCTACTGCACAGGACCGAAAGAAGCTGCAGAAGGTTGTAAATCTAGTCAGCTCCATCTTGGGTACTAGCCTACAAAGTACCCAGGACATCTTCAGGGAGCGGTGTCTCAGAAAGGCAGTGTCCATTATTAAGGACCTCCAGCACCCAGGGCATGCCCTTTTATCACTGTTACCATCAGGTAGGAGATACAGAAGCCTGAAGGCGCACACTCAGTGATTCAGGAACAGCTTCTTCCCCACTGTCCAAAATGAGGGGTCACAGTTTGAGGATAAAGGGGAAGCCTTTTAGGACCGAGATTAGGAAAAACTTCTTCACACAGAGAGTGGTGAATCTGTGGAATTCTCTGCCACAGGAAACAGTTGAGGCCAGTTCATTGGCTGTATTTAAGAGGGAGTTAGATATGCCCTTGTGGCTAAAGGGATCGGAGGGTATGGGGGGAAGGCTGGTACAGGGTTCTGAGTCGGATGATCAGCCATGATCATACTGAATGGCGGTGCAGGCTCGAAGGGCCGAATGGCCTACTCCTGCACCTATTTTCTATGTTTCTATGTTTCACTGCCATCCGATTCTTAAATGGACATTTGGACGCTACCTCACTTTTTTTTAATATACAGCATTTCTGTTTTTGAATGTTTTTTAAGCCTATTCAATATATGTAATTGATTATAACTTGTTTTTTTATTTTATTTATTACTTTTTTCCCTGCCAGATTATGTGTTGCATTGAACTGCTGCTACTAAGTTAACAAATTTCACGTCACATGCCGGTGATAATAAACCTGATTCGGATTCTGACTCTGATTGCACCACAGCCTAGTGTGGAAACACCAATGGCCAGGAACGGAAAAGTCTTCAGAAAAAGGTGGACACAGCCCAGTCCATCACAGGGAAAGTCGTCCCCACCATTTAGCACATTTGACTTTGACAGTCAACGTTCAATGTAAATTTATTACCAAATTGTGTCTATGTTACCACATACTAAAACATCGGAAATTTTTTTTGACAAAAACAGGCTATTCAGCCTAACAAAGCTCCCCAAATTCCCATTCACATAGTGTGTTGAAATTACTATCGAGTAAGATTCATTTTATTTCAAGCATTTACAGGAAAATAATGAAATACAGTAAAATATATAAAAACCTATGCAGAAACAAAGACTGATGAACAAAGGAACAGCCCATCCTGAGGTTAATTTGTACGCAAGTGAAACAGTGTGTGAAGTCGCAATAGGTTCAGGCCGGGGAAATGGAAGGAAGCTATTTACTTTGTGGATGGTTCAGGGAGAGGTGGGGGCGCAGTATTCAGAGAAAAAGATACAACATGACGACAAACTCTGGGGGCAGGCTTTGGTCTGGGACGTAATTGGCTGTAGGGGCATTACAAACAATTAACCAAAGCTTTCAACGAGGAATTTGATGGTACTGAAGAAAGTATAATTCACAGGGTGGGAGCGAAGTGGTGGGGAAGGACTCTGGCAGGATTACACCAATAGGAATTAATTTCTGAACAGGTCCATGATTCTCCCGATGTTTATTTCTGTGACAGTCACAGAGCAAAGACGTAAAATATCATCGCTGTCACCTGCGTTCCTCCATCATTCTCTTCCAGCAGGGGCAAAGCACAAAATGGCATCGCTGTCTCTCTCTGCCCTCCCTGGCACATTGGCATTCAGGGCACTTTCCCTTTGTTCCCAAATGCAGAAAGCAGAGAATTTCAACTTTCACCAGAGGGAAACTCTCAGCAGGGGGAAAAAAAGTCAGGACCCAAGCAAACAGCACTAAGCAAGTGTAGTTAAACTCTAGCAGCACTCTGACTGAGTGCCAGGTACAAAATCTCCCACCCACCACATGCCAACAATAATAAAAATGGTATTCACTAAAGCTTTTCGTAACCAAGCTGCCTGCCCAGAATGCATGGCCTTTCCAGAAGGCACAGAGGTTCAAAGTGGGGAAGGGAGGGAAGGGTTGGTGGAGAGGAGGGCGGGGGTTGGTTGTTGAGAGAAGGGAGGGGGTAGCGATGCTTTAAGAGAACTTGCATTGTCTCTTTCACGCTCAGTGTGGGACCATTAGTCACAGAAGTGAAACGGCTCCTGGCTGCTGTTATGGCAACCATGCTCTGTAATATTAAAGATGGTGGCACAAGGCCTAGAGACCGCCTGTGATGATTTGGGGGCCCTGTCAACAAGATCTTGCCCTCCCCCCAACCCCACCCTTCATCCCAATAGACAGCAAACACTCCCTCCAAGAACGTCTTCACTTGGGGAATTACTCAGTGAACTGGTAGCCTGCAATATTTCACTGAATGCAATCAGCTCCAGCATTACCTGTTTAAAAACTGCTGAATGGTTGAAGGGCAACATATTCCTTCTGCAGTCTGCTTCTAATCTAAAATACAAATTGCTTTTCACCAGGAGCTGCAATGATGTCCATCTTAATTACAAGGCCTAGATAGAGTGGATATGGAGAGGATGTCTCCAATAGTGGAAGAGTTTAGGACCAGAGGGCACAGCCTAAAGTAAGACGCCCCTTTAGGACAGAGATGAGGAGGAATTTCTTAAGCAGTGAATCTGTGGAATTCATAGCCACAGACGTCTGTGAAGCCAAGTCATTGGTTATGTTTAAAGCAGAAGTTGATAGGTTCTTGATTACTGAGGGTGTCGAAGTCCATGGGGAGAAAGAAGAAGAATAGGATTGAGAAGGAAAATAAATCAGCATTGATCGAATGGTGGAGCAGACTCGATGGGCTGGATGATTTTATGATCAATGTAAGGAATGGGCTTGCATGGACTTGCAAGATGTGGATGACCATTTTAGATGGGGGTGAGAAGAACTTTCTTCTCTGAAGTCTTGTGGCTCCTTGGAGTTCTCTACCCAGGAGAGCTGTGGAGGTGGAGGTGTTGGGGACATTCAAGGTAGAGATTAATAGACATTTGAACTACAGGGGGTACAAGGAGGAAGGTGTGAAAGGGGTACTGAGTACAAGAATAGATCAGCTATGATCTTATTAAATAGTAGAACCATGTCAAGCAGCTGAGTGGCCTATCTATGCTCCAGTCTACGACTATCTTTATCTTTATCTACCCACAGAAAGCAGATGGCAGTAGTAGATGGAGCTTATTCTGCCTGGAGGTTGGTAACCAGTTGTGTTCCACTGGGATCTGTTCTGGGACTAGCCTTTGTGAATTTTAAAAATGATTTGGATAAAAAAGTGGTAGGTGGGATAGTAAATCTGCAGATCTGTAGATAACATGAATGTTGCTGGCATTGTGGAAAGTGTAGAAGGTTGTAATAGGTTACTATGGAACATTATCAAGAGAAAATCTACAGATGCTGGAAATCCAAGCAACACACATGACAAAATGCTGAGTTCCTCCAGCATTTTGTGTGTGTGTTACTATGGAACATTGTCAGGATGCCGAGCTGGGCAAATGGAGTTCAGTCCGGAAAAGTGTGATGTGATACACTTTGGCAGGTCGAACATGAAGGCAGAGTACAAGATTAATTAGCGATGTGGAAGAACAGAGAAACAGAAAACTTGGGGTCCGTGTCCATAGATCTCAAAGTTGCTGCACAAGTTGAGAGGGTAGTTAAAACTGCGTATATACGGTTGGCCTTCATTAGTCGGGGGATTGAGCTCAAGAGCCTCAAGGTAATGTTGCAGCTCGCTAAGTCTGCCGAACCAGAGTGCAAAGGGCCCAGAATAAATTCCGCTCAACGGCAACCACCCATCAGGGCATTCATGGATGACCTCACAGTCACCACAGAATCAGTCCCAGGCTGCCGGTGGATTCTGCAGGGGCTCGAAAAGCTGGTGGAGTGGCCCTGGATGCGTTTCAAGCCAGCCAAGTCAAGATCTATGGTGCTGAGGAAGGGAAAGGTGGAGAACAGGTTCCGGTTCAGCATTGCAGGCACAGCCATCCCAACCATCACAGAAAAGCCAGTCAAGAGCTTAGGTAAGGTTTTTGACAGCTCTTTAAGGGACACGACATCCATTCAGGTGACCTGCACCGAGCTGGACGGCTGGCTGAAATCCGTGAACAAGTCTGGCCTACCTGGGAAGTTCAAAGCCTGGGTGTATCAGCATGGCATTCTTCCCAGAATCCTGTGGCCCCTCCTCGTCTATGCAGTTCCGATCTCGACAGTCGAAACCTTAGAGGGGAGGGTTAGCAACCACCTCAGGAGATGGCTGGGGCTGCCAAAGAGCCTGAGCAGCATCGCACTCTATGGACACCACAACAAACTGCAACTGCCCTTCAAATCCTTGGAGGAGGAATTCAAGGTAACAAGAGCCAGAGAAGTGCTACAGTATAGGGACTCAAGTGACCCGAAGGTGGCTAGAGCAGGGATCCAAGTGAGGACTGGCAGGAAGTGGAGGGCAGAGGAAGCTGTTCAGGAGGCAGAGGCGAGGCTGTGTCACAGGAGGCTGGTGGGAGTGGTCACATGAGGCCGAGCTGGGCTAGGATCCTTTCCAAATCCTCAAATGGACACCAGAGGGAAGGAAACGTGTTGTCTAGTTCAGGAGGAGGTGAGAGCAGTAGTGGAGGAGATGAGAGCCTGCAAGGCGGTGGGAATGAAGCAACAGGGAGCTTGGACAAGATGGGAGAATGCAGTTGAGAGGAAAGTGACCTGGGCTGAGCTTTGGAAAGCCGAACCACACCGCATCCAATTTCTCATCCAGGCAGTGTACGATGTGCTTCCAAGCCCATCAAACCTGCACACATGGGGCAAGGCAGAGTCATCTGCGTGCCCACTGTGCTCCAAGCGAGGAACCCTGGAGCACATCCTAAGCGGCTGTGCAAGGGCACTTGGGGAGGGACGGTACAGGTGGAGGCATGATCAGGTCCTGAAGACCATTGCTGAAGCTGTCAGCGCAGGAATTGAGTGGGCGAAGTGGTCCCGACCCTCCAAGCAGACCATTGCCTTTGTCAGAGCTGGGGAGCAGCCAATACCCACCAAAAGAACATCTGCAGGCATCCTGACCTCTGCAGGGAACTGGCAGCTGTTGGTGGACCTCGAAGGGCAGCTGAAGTTCCCCAACCATATCGCAGCCACCACCCTGCGACCAGACATTGTCCTAGTGTCTGAGTCTACTAAGCAAGTGGTGCTGCTGGAGCTGACAGTCCCATGGGAAGATAGCTTGGAGGAGGCCTTTGAAAGGAAGCTCTCCAAGTACGCAGGACTGGTCAGCAACTGTCAGCAGGCTGGATGGAGAGCGAGGTGTCTCCCAGTGGAGGTTGGCTTAGGGGATTTGTAGCCCGTTCTTTAGTCAGCAATTTGGGCATCGAGGGAGAGAGGAAGAGGAGAGCCATCCGCAGTACCGCTGATGTGACAGAGAGGGCCTCAAGATGGCTGTGGCTCAAAAGAGGGGAGCCATGGATTCATAAGTAGCTAGCCACCTGGACACAAGCTGGGGTCTGATCAGCCCCGGCTGGGTAACCTGGATGATGTTGAAAGACCCAAAACACCCGATGATTCCAGGAACATCACTGAAGATGTGTCCAGAGGCACCAATAGATGTATGCACACAGCAGCTCTATAAAATACTGCTTAGACGACATTTGGTATATTATTTTCATTTCTGGTCACCTCATGATAGAAAGGATCTGGAAGCTTTAGCGAGGGTGCAAAGAAGATTTACCAGAACGCTGCCTGGATTAAAGAGCATCTTTTATGAAGACAGGTTGCGCAAGTTAGGGCTTTTCTCTCTGGAGCAAAGGAGGATGAGAGTCAAATTGATTGAGGTGTATAAGATGAAAAGAGGCATAGATCAAGTTGACAGCTAGTGCATTTTTCTCAGGACAGAAAAGGGTAATATGAGGGAGGCATAATTTTAAAGTGATTGGAAGAAAGTATAGAGGTAGGTTTTTTACACAAAGGGTGATAATTGTGTGGAACACACTGCCAGGCTGGTGGTAGAGGCAAATACATTATGGGTATTTCAGAGACTGTTATGCACACGGATGAGAGAAAAATAGAGGGCTATGTGGCTATGTGGGAGGAAAGAGTTGACTGATCTGGGAGTTGATTAAAAGGTTGGCACAACATTATGGGCCAGAGGCCTGTACTATGCTGTAATATTCTATGTTCAATGTTCAGTTTCCAGCTGGATGTATAAAAAAATAAAAAAAAACTGGGAGCATTCGCAGGGCATTCACTTCTTCAGATCTGTTCCAACAAGACGGTGGTGATTTTCTTTTACCTCAACACCACGTCCTTGCACTGACACTATATCCCTTGTTTCCCTTAATATCTAAAATACTATTGAACCATCTTGAGTATACTCCACAGCCTCTTGGGTAGATTCTTCCAAAGTTTCATTGCCCTCTGGGTGAAGATATTTCCTCTCATTTTATCTAATAATCTCTATTTCAAATTTTCCAGTTGGCTTCTCCATTGCAGCTGACCTCGGCAAATCTCCAGGCAAGAGCGTTCCAGGTTTCCACTAACCCCTGTGTAACAAAGTACTTCCTGACATCCACCCTGGATATCACAAGACCTCCTTGTGGAGAATGCCCCCGAGCCATATCCCAGGGAAGTGTAGACTCCAAGGAAAGTACTCTTCAGCTGTCTTTCAATCCAACCTAGGTTGGTAAGAAGACTTCCTTCTCTATAAGGAGTGAACAAGGAGTGAAGCAAAATTACTTTGGTCAGGTGAAATATGGGGATAAATGCTTAAAAAACCCTGGAGACAATAATCTGGAAGGATGTGAGGGCTTTGGAGAGAGTACAGAAGAGGTTTGGCAGGATGTCGCCTTGATTAGGGGCTATGAGCTATATAGCAGACATTGGACAAACATGGGTTGTTCCTCTGGAGTGGCAGAGGCTGAGAGGAGACCTGATAGAAGTTTAGAAGATTATGAGGTGGCACAGTAGTGCAATGCTTAAGGTTACGATTCCTGCCGCAGTCTGTAAGGGGTTTGTATATTCTTCCCATGACTGCGTGGGTTTCCTCCCACATTTCAAAAACATGGCATTTGTACGTTTGTTGATCACATGGGTAATTGGGTGGGGTATGGGTTCACTGGGCCCCAAAAGGCCTGTAACCGTGCTGTACTTCAAAATCAATGTTTTTAAAAATTATCAGAGACCTAGATAGGGCAAACAACTGGTATCTAGGCCTTTCAATATTTGACATGGTTTCAATGAGATCCTTCCTCGTTCTTCCAAACTCCAGCAAGTACAGGCCCAGAGCCATCAAATGTTCCTCAGGATGTTTCATTCTTGGAATCATTCTTGTGAACACCTTCTGGACCGTGACAAATTTCAACACATCCTTTCTTAGATAAGGGGTCCAAACTTCTCATCATATTCCAAGTGTGGTCTGACCAATGCTTTAAAAAGTCTTGGGCCAGGGGCTCCCATCAAAGTCTAAAGATTGACATGTATATCGAAACATGCAGTAAAACGCACCACTTGCGTTAATGACCAGCACAGTCTGAAGATGAGCTGGGTTCAGCCCGCAAGTGGCGCCGTGAGTCCAGCACTAATATAGCCTACCCACTACTTTGTAACGCTAAACCGTACATCTTCGAAATGTGGGAGGAAACCAGAGCACCCAAAGGAAACCTATGTGGTCACAGGGTGAAGGATCAAATTCCTTAAGACAGAGGTGGGAATTGAACCTGGATCGCTGGCACTGTAACGCGTTATGCTGTCCACTACACTACCATGGTGTCCAGTTCGAGGTGTTCCCTAAGTTACTACAGCAAATGCATCTTGAAAATCCTTCATCAGCACAGAAGGGCTCTGGGCCACTGTGAGGGGACACAGTGGCACAGCTGATGGATCCACTGCCTCACATCCATAGTGACCCAGGTTCAAAGCCATCCCCCAGTACTGTCTGTGTGGAGTTTGCACGTTGTCCCTGATCAGCTTCCTTGCGAAGCTCCAGTTCCTTCCCACATCCCAATCACATGCAGCTCAGTGAGTTAATTGGCAGCTGTAATTGCCCCTCTTGTATAGATGGGTTTAATCTGAGGGGAGCTGGTGGGAATGTTGGGGGAATGAAATGGGATCAGCGTTTGATGAGTGGCGCAGACTCAGTGGGCCAAATGGCCCAATTCTGCTCCTATGTTTGATGGTCAACTGGTTATCCCTTTCCCTAGATGCTGCCTGACTTGCTGAGTTCCTCCAACGTTTTATGTTCTTTGGCCTTTCGTCATATTTATTCTTCTCACATTCCTCATCCCTGCCCATTGCTAGATTTCCTTCAAACACTAAGTCCTCTCCTGATGAACTGTCGTGGATTAATACAACACTGGAGGAAGACCACTATCCTCTCTTCGAAAGAGCCCCTCTCTCACTGGACAGAACCTTGAAAGTGCTCCCAATATTTGTCCAGTACTCTTTTGAAAACTCCAATTGAATCTGCTTCTATGGCCCTTTCCAGCAAGACATTCCAGCTCACACATCTCACTATGTTAAAAGAGCTCTTCATTCCCCTCTGGTTCCTTTTCCAGTTATGTTCACAGCTGTGTCCTCTGGTTCTCCTGTCTGAGAGAGCAGTTTCTCCTTATATGGCAATCAATTCCCCTTCTCCTTTTCAACGCCTTCATTCCATCTCCCCTTCACTTTCTCTGAGGAAATGTCTACATTCTCTATTCTGATCTCATGCTTCTGAGTGACGTACAACCTCCCTCATCCTAGTCCTCACCCTTGATAAAAAGCTATTATCTCTATTATTTCATTAGCAGCAGACAACTCTGGTAATAAAAAAAGTCAACAAGTATAACTGAGTGGTGAAGAAGGCATTTGTCAGGCCGGTCTTCATCAGTCAGGGCACTGAGTACAGGAGATGGGACATTACAAAGCTGTTGTTTAAGTCACCAGTGGAGCTGCACATGGAGTATTGTGTACAGTTCTGGTCACCCTGTTATAGGAAAGATGTCATTAAACTAGAAAGGGTACAAGGAAAATTTGCAAGAATATCATCAGGACTCAAGGGCCAGGGCTATAGGGAGATGTTGGGCAGTCTGGATTTATACCCTGGAGCATAGCAGACCAAGGGGGTAACCTAAGAGAGATGTATAAAATCATGAGGGGCACAGAGAGGATGAATGCACACAATCCTTTTCTCAGGAAAGGGGATCAAAAGCTAGAGGGCATAGGCTTAAGGTGAAAGGTGAAAGGTTAAAAGTTATTTTATCTCATTTTTTAAAATTTATAAGTACAGCACAGTATCAGACCCTTCCATCCCAATGAGCCAATGCTGCACAAATACACCCATAAAACACTTATCCGTAAGGCCAGTGATGTTCATTCGTAAGGCCAGTGATGTTGTGGGGATGGAACTAGACTCCCTCACAGTGGTGTCTGAAAAGAGGATGCTGTCCAAGTTGCATGCCATCTTGGACAATGTCTCCTATCCACTACATAATGTACTGGGTGGGCACAGGAGTACATTCAGCCAGAGACTCATTCCACCGAGATGCAACACAGAGTGTCATAGGAAGTCATTCCTGCCTGTGGCCATCAAACTTTACAACTCCTCCCTTGGAGGGTCAGACATCCTGAGCCAATAGGCTGGTCCTGGACTTATTTCCTAATTTACTGGCATAATTTACATATTACTATTTAACTATTTATGGTTCTATTACTATTTATTACTTATGGAGCAACTGTAATGAAAACCAATTTCCCCCGGGATTAATAAAGTATGACTATGACTATGACTATATGATCAATTAACCTACTAACCCATACGTCCCTGGGATGTGAATGGAAACTGGAGAACTCAAAAGAAACCCACGCAGTCACAGGAAAAATGTACAAATTTCTTACAAAAACGGAGCCTGAGGGGGCAACTTCTTCACACAGTGAGAGGTGAATATATGGAACAAGCTGCCTGAGGAGGTGCTTGAGGTGAGTACAATATCAACATTCAAAAGACACTTGGGCAGGTACATGAATAGGAAAGGCTTATAAAGTTCTACAAAGGTTTGGAAGGATATGGGAAGATAAAATCATACAAACTCTGATGCATTCACTGCACAAAGCCTAGGATGTGGCCCTTCATCCCCACTTTCCACCCTCCACTATGTCCCCTGCTCAAATTTTCCTTTAAATTTATTTCTCCCTTTGTGTTCGTTAGGCTTCCTGCGTCACTGTGTGAATCTGGCAGTCTAGACACAGTCCATTCCATGCGTTGTGATGTACTCATTCCATTTTTTGTGGCAAACCCTGCCAGCTTGTTGGTTGACACAGGAAGTGTTGTGAGTGGGTGTGAGCCGGGAGCACATGGCTGAACAAGGTGGTGTAATGAACAGCATGCACAAAGTATTTCAAGTGATTTTTTTAACAGAAGGGTGTCCTTTCTTCATTCCAAACACCTTCCTTTTGCTTGGCAGGCTTTATTACTTCAGTTTTCATCCAACTGAGATTTTTTATAATCAATTATACATGTCCAAGTTTCTTTCTAGCCTCCGTGAGCCACTGATTACAGGATGTGATTTAGCCTCCTAAGGGTGGCTACCCTCCACTGGGGTCAGTGATCGAGACTCTTTGAAAACCCATTCTACCACACAGCAGCCACGCTCAAGCCTTTCCTACCCAATGTCCTCAAGTGAACACCTTCTAAATGAAGAGGCTGGATACTTTAGAAATGTTGACTGCTCTATCCTTTCTCAAGTGAAGGTCACCAAATCATTTCAACATGGGAGCCCTTGAGTATGAATGAAAGAGATGTCCACTGTCACAGAGTCAGAGAGAGATAAAGCACAAACGCAGGCCCTTCGGCCCATTCAGTCCATGCTGACCATCAGCCACCAGTTTACACCATTCCAACACTAATGCAATCCCTTCATTTTTTGTCCCTCCCCACATTCTCATCAACTTCTCCCAAGTTCATGATAGTATACTTGCAAGCATAAGATTTCACAGGGCCCACAATCAGGGTTCCTGCAGCTGTCTGTAGGGCATTTGTACATTCTCCCTATGATTGTGTGAGTTTCCTGTAGGTGGTCCAGTTTCCTTTCACATTCCAAAGAGGTACAGTTAGGGTTAGCAAGATATGGGCAGTTGCGAGCTGCCCTCCAGCACATCCTCAGACTGTGCTGGTCATTGGCAACGAGACTGCAGCACAGCACCATCTTACAGCTCGGGCTGGCTGTAACCCGGGATGATTTTGGGACAGAGAGGGGAGTTAGGGGTCAGGTTGGAGCTTAGGGAAAGGGATGGGAAGCAGTTAGATGTCAGGCCTCCACTCTGTGCTCTGCATTCGAAGGCTAGCCACGTGGACGGGTAACAAAGGGCATCAGTGGATGTCGGGCTTTCCAAGATTGGTGTGTTCTGGAATTTGGTGCCCTTGCAAGCAGGAGGCATGGGGAGGCACGACAACCATTCTTTCGGTGCACCCGGAGTTCCAGCATGGAGTTCGAGGTCCCGTCATTGGCCAGTCTGAGGATTGGCATCAAAGATCAAAGCCCAAAGGTTGATCAGGAGTCTGGAAATCAAAGAACGATGGCCGAAGCCAGTAGACTGGAGACTGGAGATTGAAAACCTGTCCTGGAGTTGAAGAACTGTCCCTGTGTGTGGGTAGGGTGGAGGATGGAAAGGGGCTTGTTTTGCTGTTGTTGTTTTGTTGCTCTGCTGAGCATTGTGGGTATGCTATGTTGGTGGCAGGATGCGTGGCGACACTTGCGGGCTGCCCCCAGCACATCCTTGAGTGTGGTGGTTGTTAATGCAAATGATACATTTCACTGTATGTTTTGATGTACACGTTTGCATCAACCTGCACCTAAATCTGAATCTGAATCCGTTGGGTCTCACTGGCAGTATCCTCATCCCAAAAATGGCACCTTTGCTGATTGCATCTGCCTTCTAGCAGCTATCAGCCGCACCTCCAAGATAAGAGACGAGACTCTGAGGTGCGCTTGCAAACTGTTTTTGGTTACAGAAGTGCTGTTAGATGTTGGGTCCTGCTAGAGGGATCCAAACACCAGCATCTGGTTGGCACTCAGTCAGAAAAGTATAAAATTACCCTGTGAAGGAACATAAGCATTTTCCTAAGCTGGAGAATATGAGAAACAGCTTTATGTGAAAATAGATGTTACAGAGCTGGCAATTAGTGCTCCTTAATGTGGATGAAATGAAAATCTGAGTCTTCAAACACTGATCGTAGATTGAGAATTCAAATTGGGACAAATCAGGAACCACTTGCTTCCAGAGGAGAAACATAGAAACACAGAAACATAGAAAACCCACAGCACAATACAGGCCCTTCAGCCCACAAAGTTGTGCCGAACATGGCCCTACATTAGAAATTACTAGGCTTACCTACAGCCCTCTGTTGTTCTAAGTTCCATGTACCTATCCAAATGTCTCTTAAAAGACCCTATCGTATCCACCTCCACCACCGTTGCTGGCAGCCCATTCCACGCACTCACCAATCTCTGAGTAAAAAACTTACCCCTGACATCTCCTCTGTACCTACTCCCCAGCACCTTAAACCTGTGTCCTCTTGTGGCAACCATTTCAGCCCTGGGAAAAATCCTCTGACTATCCACATGATCAATGCCTCTCATCATCTTGTACATCTCTATCAGGTCACCTCTCATCTTCCATCGCTCTAAGGAGAAAAGGTCGAGTTCACGCAACCTATTCTCATAAGGCATGCTCCCCAATCCAGGAAACATCCTTGTAAATCTCCTCTGCACCCTTTCTATGGCTTCCACATCCTTCCTGTACTGAGGCGACCAGAACTGAGCACAGTACTCCAAATGGGGTCTGACCAGGGTCCTATATAGCTGCAACATTACCTCTCGGCTCCTAAATTCAATTCCACAATTGATGAAGGCCAATACACCATACACCTTCTTAACCACAGAGTCAACCTGCACAGCTGCTTTGAGCGTCCTATGGACTCAGACCCCAAGATCTCTCTGATCCTCCACACTGCCAAGAGTCTTATCATTAATACTATATTCTGCCATCATATTTGACCTACCAAAATGAACCACTTCACACTTACCTGGGTTGAACTCCATATGCCAGTTCTCAGCCCTATCAATGTCCCGATGTAACCTCTGACAGCCTCCACACTATCCATAACACCTCCAACATTTATGTCATCAGCAAACTTACTAACCCATCCCTCCACTTCCTCATCCAGGTCATTGATAAAAATCACGAAGAGTAAGAGTCCCAGAACAGGTCCCTGAGGCACTCCACTGGTGACTGACCTCCATGCAGAATTTGACCCATCTACAACCACTCTTTGCCTTCTGTGGGCAAGCCAGTTCTGGATCCACAAAGCAATGTCCCCTTGGATCCCATGCTCCTTTACTTTCTCAATAAGCTTTGCATGGGGTACTTTATCAAATGCCTTGCTGAAATTCATATACACTGCATCTACTGCTCTTCCTTCATCAATGTGTTTAGTCACATCCTCAAAAAATTCAATCAGGCTTGTAAGGCATGACCTGCCCTTGACAAAGCCATGCTGACTATTCCTAATCATATTATACCTCTCCAAATGTTCATAAATCCTGCCTCTCAGGATCTTCTCCATCAACTTACCAACCACTGAAGTAAGACTCACTGGTCTATAATTTCCTGGGCTATCTCTACTCCCTTTCTTGAATAAAGGAACAACATCCGCAACCCTCTAATCCTCCGGAACCTCTCCCATCTCCATTGATGATGCAAAGATCATCGCCAGAGGCTCAGCAATCTCCTCCCTCGCTTCCCACAGTAGCCTGGGGTTTATCTCATCCGGTCCAAGCGACTTAGCCAACTTGATGCTTTCCAAATCTCCAGCACATCCTCTTTCTTAATATCTACATGCTCAAGCTTTTCAGTCTGCTGCAAGTCATCATTACAATCACCAAGATCCTTTTCCATAGTGAATACTAAAGTAAAGTATTCATTAAGTACATCTACTATTTCCTCTGGTTCCATACATACCTTCCGACTGTCACACTTGATAGGTCCTATTCTTTCACATCTTATCCTCTTGCTCTTCACATACTTGTAGAATGCCTTGGGGTTTTCCTTAATCCTGCCCACCAAGGCCTTCTCATGGTCCCTTCTGGCTCTCTTAATTTCCTAGATCTCTAACATTACCTAGCTCCCTGAACCTTTTGTAAGCTTTTCTTTTCTTCTTGACTAGATTTATTACAGCCTTTGTACACCACGGTTCCTGTATCCTACCATAACTTTCCTGTCTCATTGGAACGTACCTATGCAGAACTCCACACAAATATCCCCTGAATATTTGCCACATTTCTTCCGTACTTTTCCCTGAGAACATCTGTTCCCAATTTAAGCTTCCAATTTCCTGCCTGATAGCCTCATAATTCCCCTTACTCCAATTAAACGCTTTTCTAATTTGTCAGTTCCTATCTCTCTCCAATATTATTGTAAAGGAGATCGAATTCACTATCTCCAAAATGCTCTCCCACTGAGAGATCTGACACCTGACCAGGTTCATTTCCCAATACTAAATCAAGTACAGTCTCTCCTTTTGTTGGCTTATCTACATATTGTGTCAAGAAGCCTTCCTGAACACACCTAACAAAGTCCACCCTATCTAAACCCCTTGCTCTAGGGAAACGCCAATCGATATTTGGGAAATTAAAATCTCCCATCATGACAACTCTGTTATTATTACACCTATCCAGGATCTGTTTCCTTATCTGCTCCTCAATATCCCTGTTACTATTGGGCGGCCTATAAAAGAAGATGTATTGCTTGATGGTTTTTCTTAAAACTTCACCTTGATTAAGTTCATCTTGGTTTGTCCAGGAGCAGATGGCAAATGAGGAGAAGAGAAGGGGTAAGAGGGATCCAGAATGGGGAATGGATAAATGAGAACTGATGAAGGGCCTCAGCTTGAAACAGTAACTGTTTATGCCCCTCCATGATGCTGCCGCACCTCCTGAAAATACAGCATTTTGGATGTCTTCTGGAACTCTCCAAGAAAAGCAGCAAGACCTGGGGCTCTTTTGACTGATTCTTTGTCCAACCGATAAAAAGGACATGAATCGATCAGTGGCTGCATTAGCGTATAGAAGCACAAGGATGTAATAAACTAAGAGTAAATTTCACTCGTTCTTTTAAACCCACAATAAAATGTGTTGAGACATGATACGGTAAGACCAAATGCAGCAGATAATTTGCGCACTGAAGAACAGTGAGGAATCACGTAGGATAGTGCCTGAGAGACAAATATTGGCTGGAATGCCATTCTAACATTGCAAGTGCAACGTTAGCATTCATTCTGAGGGGACTTCATTGTAACAGCAAGGATGTAATGCTGAGGCTTTATAAGGCATAGATCAGATGCATGTAGAATACTCTGAGTAGTTGTGGGCCCCTTATCTAAGAAAGGATGTGCTGGCAATGGACAGGGTCCAGAGGGGGTTCATGAGAATGATCCCGGGAATGAAAGGAATTTTTTTAGCCAGAGGGTGGAGAATCTGTGAAATTCATTGCCTGCGGAGGCAAATCATTGGGTATATTTAAAGTGAGTTTGATAAGTTCTTGATTATTAAGGCACCAAAGGGAATAAGTCAGGATAATAGGGTTAAGAGGGAAAATAAATGAGCCTTGAATGGCGGAGCAGACACGATGCGCTGAATGGCCTAAATTTGCCTCTATGTCTTAAGATCTTCTTCCTGAAGCCAATTCTAATCCTTTGTAGCCAGGAGTTAAAGGAGGCATGATGCAGTGTCTCAACCTAAAACACCAATAGATCTTCTCCCCTCAACACAGATGCTGTTCTTTCGGCTGAGGAACTAGTGTAACCCAAGCACAAAGCTGCACTTTGGATGATAAGTTTTCCTCAGGATCCAATGGACTCTGGAGACTTGAAACAAGCACCTCTGACCCTTGAGCAATACCACTAATTGAGCCAAACTAAAAAGAGCAACGAGGTGTATTAGCCCCAAAGGCTCTTGGGAGGGTGTAACTTTGGCCAAAACCAGCCACCTCAACAAGGAAACCTAAATATTAGGCAATAGAATTGCGAGAGCCTGAAACAAAAGAGTTTCTTCAAAATAAATTAATGGAAAGTCTTATTGTGACAAGGCAATTTTCCTTGACAATGTCACTTCCTTTTCAGGAAGTACATGGAGACGTTGAGCAGTGAGACACCATTTCCCGGAATGGAAATAATTGAGGGAGTCCTCAAGAACACACATTCTTGATTACTAAGAAGATGTTTGTACAGCAAGTGCTCTCTTGAGACCATTTTGATAGCAGGAGCTGGATTGAAGCCATTGGCCTTGTTGGGCGAGAGTCAGGCAACACTGAGAAGGAACTCCAGGCCTGACTATTAACTATTGTACCCTTCTTGAAGTTGTCTGTGACCGTAAACTGCCAAGGGAAAGTATATACAAACAACAAACAACAGGAATTCTGCAGATGCTGGAAATTCAAGCAACACACATCAAAGTTGCTGGTGAACACAGCAGGCCAGGCAGCATCTCTAGGAAGAGGTACAGTCGATGTTTCAGGCCGAGACCCTTCGTCAGGACTCGGCCTGAAACGTCGACTGTACCTATTCCTGGAGATGCTGCCTGGCCTGCTGCGTTCACCAGCAACTTTGACGTGTGTTGTTAAGGGAAAGTATAAGGTGTATTATTGAGCCCATTCTCATGGACACATGGAGATACTGGCAGCTTCTTGAACTAACCTGCACAACCCTAATCGCCACCTCAGTACACACTCAGTGCCCACTTTATTCAGTACCTGTAAACCTGCTTGTTAATGCAAATATCTAATCAGCCAATCATGTTTCAGCAACTCTTTGCATAAAAACATGCAGACATTGTCAAGAGGTTCAGTTGTTATTCAGACTAAACAACAGAACGGGAAGAATAACACATACAAAAATGCTGGAGGAACTCAGCAGGTCAGGCAGCATCTATGGAGAGTGAACATACAGTCAACATTTCAGCCAAGACCCTTCACCAAGACAGGAAAGGAAGGGGGAGATGCCAGAATAAGAAGGGGGCAGGAGGGGAAGGAATACAAGCTAGAAGATGATAGGTGAGGGCAGGTGAGAGGGGAAGTTAAGTGGGTGGAGGAGGGGATGAAGTGAGAGAAGCTGGGAGCTGGAGAAAAAGGAACCTGAAAGGAGTGGAGAATGGATAATTGGAGGAAGAGAGAGAGGAGGGCACCAGAAGTTGGTGAGGAGAAGAGATAAGTGAGGGGGGGAGACTACCTAAACAGAATATGAGGTGTTACTCCTCCTGCCTGTGAGTGACTGCATCGTGGCAGAAGAGGAGGACCTGGACCAACATGTCCGAATGGAAATGAGAATTCGAATGCGGGAAGAAATGTGACCTAAGTGATTTTGACTGTGGCATGATTGTTGGTGCCAGATGGGGTGGATTGAGTATCTCAGAAACTGCTGATCTCCTGGGATTTTCACACACAACAGTTGGACTTTTCAGTAAACAAAAAACATCCATTGACTGACAGCTCTGTGGGCAAAAACACCTTGTTAATGTAGTCCTGCCAAAGGGTTTCCACGGATGCTGCCTGGCCTGCTGAGTTCCTCCAGCATTTTCTGTGTGTCCCTTGGATTTCCAGCACCTGCAGGTTTTCTTTTGTTTGTTAATGAGAGAGGTCAAAGGAGAATGACCAGACTGGTTCAAGCTGACAAGAAAGTGACAGTAACTCTAATAAACACGCGTTACAACAGTGGTGTGCAGAAGAACATCTCAGAATACACAATATGTCGAACCTTAAAGTAGATGGGCTACAACAGCAGAAAACCATAAAATACACTCAGTGGCTACCTTGTTAGGTACAGGAGGTACCTAATAAAGGGACCTTTGAGTGTCAGGACACCATGACCGCTCTGAACTTCTTTCCTGCTTTACTTGGATCAGCTTTATTAACTTCATTTGCCACATACATTTAAATACATTAGGAATTTGCTGTGGTGTGTTTGCACAACATGCAACAGAAACAACATTCAACAAGAATAAAGAATTATATAAAACATATGTTGGAGGTTAAAGTACAGAGATGGAATGAAATGTGCATAAATACTAAATACACTGTAAACAGCATTATGAAAAGTAGCTTAAAGTGTTTCCAGTCCAGTGATGGGGGTAATAGGCAGAGGAGGTGGGAGGGGCGAGGTAACCAGAATGGTTGATCAGATTAACTGTTTAGGAGAAGAAGATTTTAAGCCGGCATGAAATTTTTGTTTTAATAGCACTGTAGCACTTTCCAGAAGGGAACTTTTGGAAAAGGCAGTATGCTGAATGGGTGGATGATTTTTCCTGCCTACTTCTTCATCCTAGACACATAGACTTGCACTTTTTCTTGTAGGAATTGTATACTATTTATGGTTAATTTATGAATTTCTGGTGAATATTGTGTGTCTGATCCAACATAGTTATGATGCTGCTCCAAGTAAATTCTCCATTGCACCTGTGTATACATGTGCTTGTGCAACGACAATAACTCAACTTTTGACTTTCAATCTGCTTTATTAACAATAAAAGCTTTGAAATAAAACTTTGACAGAGTGAAGGTGACTGGGTTTTTCTCCTGACACCTCACTACAGTCGGTGACTGTGGTTGATTTTAGTTAGCAATTCAGGAGAAAATAATAACTTTCACAGGGAGAGGTTGTTGTGATTTCTGATTCTCTCACACTTCAGGTTTTCTCTTTTAAGCATCTGTCCTTATTGGAAGTCTCAACCCCATGACCACCTCAAACCCACCGACATCATGTTGTCAATATTTTTTGTTAAGTATCCTCTCCTGGGATGCAAGAGTTACTTGCAAAGCAAGTACTCTCAGAAGCAACTTTATGAGGTACCTAATAAAGTGGCCACTGAGTGTATGCTTGCGATCTTCTGCAGATGTAGCCCATCCATGTCAAGGGTTCAAATCGTTGTTCTACGTGACACTTCTGTAACACGTGGATATTTGAGTAACTGTCATGCTCCTGTCAGCTTAACCAGTCTGACCATTCTCCTCTGACCTCTCTCATTAAACAAGGTGCTTTTGCCCACAGAACTGCCATCAGTGGATTTTTTTGTGTGTTTCTTGCACCAATCTCTGTAAACTCTAGAGACAGCTGTGCATGATAATCCCAGGAGATCAGCAGTTTCTAGATACTCAAATTACCCTGTCTGGCACACATTTCCTACCCCCACATTTCTTCCCCAATCTGATGTTTGGTCGAACAACAACTGAACTTTTTAATGATGTCTGCATGTTTTTTAATACATTGAGTGGCTGCCGCATGATTGGCTGATAAGATATTTGCATTAATGAGCAGGTGTACCTCATAAAGCAGTCACTGCGTATTTAACATCCTGACTGATCTTCCCACCTTCTGAAACCACGATAGCCCTTAGAACAATTCTGACTTCACTTTGTTGTTGCGGTTTGTAATAGCTTGTTAGGGTATTTAAGAGCTGGCCACAATTCTGTGGGTCGGATTTAGACATAGGCCGGACCGAGAAAGTGGTGAGAGAATCCTTCCCTAAGCAACATGAGGTTTTATTGGCAGTTCATGCTCACCATCACTAATGTGCTTCTTAAATTCCACATTTATTCAATTAGCTGAAACTGAAGTCCTATGACCGCTTTACTGGGGCTTGATCGAATGTCAACAGATAACTCGAACAACAATTAACCACTCTGCTACTGGGGGCCGATTGTAAGCAGCACCCTCACACCACAGAACAAAAGTAAAATGCTAATCTCTTAACTCGTAGAGTCATAGAGAACTACAGAATAGAAACAAGCCCTTCAGCCACCTAATTTGCGGCAAACTATTACTCTGCCAAGTCCCATTGACCCACACCTGTCCCATAGTCTTCCGTATCCCTCCCATCCATGTACTTGTCCAAATTTCACTTAAATATTACAATTGAACCTGCAAACACCAACATCCACTGGCAGCTCATTCCACACTCACACCAACCTCCAAATAAAGAGGTTCTCCCTCAAATATTTCCACTTAAATATTTCACCTTTCACCCTTAATCTATGACTTCTACTTCTAATCTCACCCAACCCTCATCAGAAATAGCCTAGTCACATTTACTCTATTTACACTCCCATAGTATGCTTCTACCAACTCCCCGCTCATCCTCCTATGATCCAAGGAATAAAGTCCTAAACTATTCAACCTTTTCCTACATCTCATGTCCTCAAATACCAGCAACATCCATGTAAATTTTCTCTGTACTCTTTTCATTTTATTGATATCCTTCCTATAGGCAGATGACCACAACTGCATATAATACTCTAAATTAGGGCTCACCAATGTCTTATACAACTTCAGCATAACTCTTATAGTCAATATTTTGGTTTATGAAGGCCAATGTGCCAAACACTCTCTTTACGACTCTATCTATCTGTGATGCCACTTTCAAAGAATTATGTATTTGCAGATTCTCTGTTCATATGTGCAGGATCACACATTTCATACGGTTCTCATGAACGCTGAGCTGATCCATTTTAGTTCATGCTAATTGGGATGGTACAGCTGTGTAGCAGTTGGTATAACACTTTCCAGTGCCAGTAACAGGGGTTCAGTTCCCGCCACTGTGTGTAAGGTGCTTGTACCTTCACCCATGACCCTGTGGGTTTCTTTCCAGAGCTCTGGTTTCCGCCCACATTCCAAAGATGTTCAGGTTAAGGTTAGTAAGCTGCAGACATGCTATGTTGGTGCCAGAAGCATGGTGACACCTGCGGATTGCCTCCCACAGACTGTGTTGGTCGTTGACACAAACGAACCATTTTACTGTATGTTTTGATGTTTCAATGTACATGTGACAGATAAAGCTAATCGTTACAGCTCTGCTGGGGCACAGTTGAGTAGCCGGAGGGGAGAGGAAGAGGTAGTGTGAGAGTGAGGGCTAGTGTAGAATAAGGATGTAGGCTAGAGTGAGCGGAAAACAGAGAGGGCTGGAGTAGTAGGTGGTGGGGAGGAGAGGAGAGAGTAGAGTGCTATGGCATTATAACTCAGAAACAGGCCTTTCAGCCCAACCGGTCCATGCTGACCAATCCCCACCTAAGCTAGTCCCACTTGCCCATGTTCGGTCCATATCCCTCTGAACCCTTCCTATCCATATACCCATCCAAGTTCCTTTTAAATATTGTTAATGTAGCAGTCTCAATCACTTCCTCCAGAAGACCATAAGCCATTGATGGCTACTCAGCCCATCAAATCTACTTCACCATTCAATCATGGCTGATTTATTTTCTCTCTCAACCCCATTCTACCGCCTTCTCCCCAAAACCTTTGACACCCTTAGTAATTAAGAACCTGTTAACCTCCACTCTAAATATACCCAGTGACTTGGCTTCCACAGCTGTCTGGGGCAATGTATTCCACAGATTTGCTACTCTCTGGCTAAAGAAGTGTCTCCTCATCTCTGTTCTAAAGAGATGTCTTTATACTCTGAGGTTACGCCCTCTGGTCTTAGACGCTCCCACTATAGGAAATGTTCTCTCCACTCTGTCTAGGGCTTTCAATATCCAGTAGGTTTTAATGAGATCTCCACCCCATAATTTTTCTAAGTAGGGTCAGAGGATGAGTACGGGGCCAGAGCCATCAAACGCTCCTCGTATATTAACCCTTTCATTCCCAGATTATTCCACTCTGCCTAGACCATTCAATTTTGTGTGACAACAAGCAGTGAGCCCTGACCTGTGACAATTTCACCAAGCAGGGTGGCTAATGAGGCAGAGGATGATCTGAACGCTAGGATATCCAGGAAGGAAGGGAGAGAAAGAGATATAGCTCCTGTACTTACTGGGAAGTAAATCAAGGATGGTATCACACGCAGGGAGGACACGCTCCCGACGATGGACATTGGTTCTCAGTGGTCACTTAGAGTTTCATTACACGTGGTGAGACGTGATCGGTATTCCTAGGAATGCACCTGAACATGACTCAACAACTTTAGCTGAGTCTATTACGGAGGAAATCAGAAGAAATACAAATGATAACAAGTACACGTACTGTACCAGTGGAAACTTTCTGTTTGCAGAGCAGGCCGTGTCAGAACTCCCACCACCTCACTGATAGTGGTTGCCATGGTGACGCTTGGTATGTACTGTAGTAAAGTCTCACCTTTCATGCTGGTGCAGTGCTGTATTCTGAAGCACAACATATCACCAATCCATGGCCACTGCCTGGGAACCTGGTGTTGTAAACCTTAATCCCACACCACTAGGTTCAGCAACAGTGATTAGTCCTCAACCATCAGGCTCCTGAACCAGCGTGGATAATTTCACTCACCCCAACACCGTACTGATTCCACAATCTACGTACTCACTCTTAAGTACTCTACAACTCGTGTTCTTAATATTTACTGCTTAATTATTTATTAATATTAATTATTATTATTTCTTCTTTGCACCTATTTGCACAGTTTGTTGTCTCTGCACGTTGGTTGTTTGTCCAGCTTTATTGTGGGCAGTTCTTCTTTGATTCTATTGTGTTTATTTGTATCTACTCTGAATGCCTGCGAGAAAATGAACCTCAGGGTAGTATATGGTGACATATCTGAACTTTGACAATAAATTCACTTTGAACTTAAAACGTTGAATTCAACCAAATGATGGGCCATCAGTTGAAAGGAGGGAAGAGGAAAAGACGGACATGATCAGACAGTGAGATTTACAACCATTCTTTTGTGTTAAGCAGGAACTTGAGGCTGCTCACCCTTTCCACTGCTGACCCCTCAGTGAGGACTCCCTTCCTGAAGTCCACAATCAATTCCTTGGACTTACTGAAGTTGAGCGCAAGGTTGTTGATGCGACAAAACACCACCAGCCAATCTTGCTCCTGTACACTCCTTCATCACCATCCTTCTGGTGATAGACCATCTCCAAGTTACTCACTAACCTATCCTCAAAGCCATGTCATAGATCCATCATTCGGTCCATCGTTCCACCACAATCTCCATAACGAAGACAGTTTGTGTCAAACAGCAGAAAACGTCGACTGCACCTCTTCCTAGAGATGCTGCCTGGCCTGCTGCGTTCACCAGCAACTTTGATGTGTGTTGCCACAGTTTGTGTCAAGCCCTGGTGAGACCATATCTGGAACACTATAGACTGGCCTACTCTCCCTGCCAAGGGAAGGATATACTTGCAATAGAGATAGTGCATGAAGGCTGAGAGGGAAAATAAATCATCCATGACTGAATGGTGGATAGTAGACTGAAATGTGGATAGTGGGCCGAATGGCTCCTTGCTCCTATGTCTTATGATCTTACAACTCTCACAGGTTCATGAATGGACCTCTCATATGTTAAAGATGGCCCTTGCACTTTATTTGTCTGCCATTTTCAGGAACAGTTATTACCCTAAATCTGTGTTAGTAACTTCACTCGCCTCAACTCTTATCTGATTCTACAATCTACAGACTCACTTTCAAGGACTCTTTACAACTCGTTCTCAGCATTATTATCTTATTTGTGCAATTGTCATTTTTGCATATTTGTCAGTCTTTGATTATGTGTAGTTCTTCATAAATTCTATCGCATTTCTATATTTTTCTTTAAATGCCTGCAAGGAAATGAATCTCAAGGTAGTATATGGTAACATATAAAGATAAAGAAAGATTAGTTTTATTCGTTATGTACATAGAAACGTACAGTAAAATGCATCAAATCAAATCAAATCAGTAAGGATTGTGCTGGGGCAATCATAGCTTCTGATGCCAACATAGTTTGCCACAACAGAGGAGGGAGATTGAAAATTTGGCTGAGTGGTGCCATAATGGGGGCGTAGTGGTTAGCATAGCACTTTACAGAACAGGCAATTTGGGTTCAATTCCCGCCACTGCCTGTAAGGAGTCTGTACGTTCTCCCCGTGACGGCATGGACTTCCTCAGAGTGCTCCGGTTTCTTCCCACAGTCCAAAGACACATAATAGTTGGTAGGTTAATTGGTCATTGTAAATTGTCCCATGATTAGGCTCAGAATAATTTGGGGGTTGCTGGGCAGAGCAACTCAAAGTGCCAGAGGACCTACTCCACACTCTATCTCAATAAATAAATAACAGAAACTTCTTGCTGAATGACAGCAAGACTAAAGAGCTGATTATTGACCTCAGGTGAAGGAAACCAGAGGTCCATGAACCAGTCCTCACTGGAGGATCAGAGATGGAGAACGTCAGCAACTATAAATTCCTCGGTATTATTATTTTGGAGGACCTGCACTGGCCCCAGCACATAAGTGCAATTACAAAGAAAACACAAAACATGCCCTCAAAATAATGAAGCTCAGAGTTTTATATGGTGACATACACGTACTTTGATAATTAATTTATTTTGAACTTTGAACTCTGAACCCCAAGCTAACCGTATGTCTTTGGTATGTGGGAGGAATCTGAAGCAGCTGGAAGAAAGCCACGTGGTCACAGGGATAACATACAAACTCCTTACAGACTGCAACAAGAATTGAATGCCAATCGTGATTGCTGGCATTGTAAAGTGATTGCACTCACTACTACACTGTACTCTTCTCTCTTCCTCCATTCACCACGATAGCTCCCCTCTTACCTCTTCTCCTCACCTGTTTTCACCTCCTCCTTCCCTTTCTCCCGTGGTCCATTCTCTTCTCCTATCAGATCCTTCTTCCTCAGCCCTTCACCTTTCCTACCTAGCACCTCCCAGATTCTCACTTCATCCCCACTCCTCCACCTACCTACCTTCCCCTCTAATCTGGCTTCACCTACCACCTTCTAGCTTGTATACCTTTCCCCTCCCCCACCTTCTTATTTAGGTTTCTCCCGCCCCCCCCTTTCCAATGCTGATTAAGAGTCTCGGTCCAAAGCATCAACTGTTTATTCCTTTCCATAGATGCTACCTGACCTGCTGAGTTCCTCAGCATTTTGTACATATTACACTATATTGATTATGGACTTACTCTGAACTTCGAACTTTTTGAACAGCACATTCTTGGGCCCGCACTATCCCTCAGAGTCAACAGCAAGGTCCAGTGAGAAGGAAGCAAGTTGCACCCAATACTTGTCTAATGGGAGAAATCGACTGAGAACTACAAATGTCAAAGACAATTCTACAGATCATTTTAGTCATAAATGTCAACTTTGGCCACTCACAGATTATCAAAGGTTAATTCAGTGCACTATGGCAATTTGCCCAGTTTTGGTTTATAACGATAAACTCAAGACTGGTTTTATTACATGGTGCAATGTGGAAACATCTCCACTGGCTCCAAATGGAACAAGCATTTTTTTAATTTATCCTTTACATGTTTATCACAATGACCGACTTTTACTTAGTTACAGCACAATCCACTAAACTAATTTGTTCTGGGAAAATGAGGAACTAATTAATGACAAGCAGCATATTGGCTAACCATGGCTACACTGAGATTTCAACATGCCTGTGGCTCTTAAATCAGGAGTATTGCTGAAGTTCACTAACTGCTGAAAAATACTGTGGGGTGAGATTATAAACAGCAGCAACACTAATAAATTTGAAAACTTTCCCTTTGCTTTCTGTTGACTGTGAAAAGGTGAAGATCCCAGCTGAAGCTAAGTGCTGAGACTTTATAAGGCATTGGTCAGAGTGAACTTAGGGTATTGAGAGCAGTGTTGAGCTTCTTATCTAAGCAAAGATGTGCTAGCATTGGAGAGCATCCAAAGGTGGTTCATGAGAATGATTCCGGAATGAAAAGTTTAACATATGAAGAGCACTCGATGGCCCCTGGTACTGCACTGGCTGGAGTTCAGAAGAATGAGGGGGATCTCACTGAAACCTACTGAATATTAAAAAGTCTAGATATAGTGGATGTGGAGAGGATGTTTCCTAGAGTGGGAGATTCAAGGCACAGCCTCAGATTAGAAGAATGTCCCTTAGATGAGAGATAATGAGGAATTTCTTTAGCCAGGAGCTATGGGATTCATTGCCACAGACAGATGCACAGGCCAAGTCATTGGGTATATTTAAAGTGGAGGTTGATAGGTTCTTGATTAGTCTGGGCAAGAAGGCAGGAGAATGGATTTGAGAGGGATACTAAATTGGCCATGGTGGGCCAATGGGCCAAATGGGCTGAGTGGCATAATTCTGCTCCTATATCTTATGGTTCTTTGGTCTTAAGACATTGTCTTGGGGATCTGCACTACTAATCTCGTGATACTGTATTACCACTGTACCACTCCTCACCCTGGCTGGTACTTGAAGAGTACTGGATGGCACACAAAGAGAGGTGTGATGCTGCAGAAGAGCTTTCACAAGGCTGTTCGAAACGATGAAGGAGAAGGTGTTTCTATTGGCTAAACAAGTTGGCAGCTAAAGGCACGGACATAAGGTGTAAGTGAAAGGCAAAAGAAAAACTGGGAACACCAAAAATCTGAAATAAAAACAGGACATTCTGGAAACATGCTCAGCAGGTTAAGACGGCAGCTCTGGAGATAGAGAGTAAGCGTTTCCAGCCAATGAGTTAACATGAGCTCCGGGTTCTCCCCCAGTGACCTGCTGAGTCTTTCTAGCACTCAAGGGTTTCATAAGCAGCTAACCATTGACTTCAGAAAGGAAATGTTGAGAGACCATGTACTAGGGTTCAGAGGTAGAGAGAGAAGGCAGCTTCAAACTCCTGGGTAATAACTTCTCACATTACCCTATCCTAGGCCCAGCATCTTAATACAATCACCAAATATTCAAATAAACTTTTACAGAGGCCCTATAGAAAATATCCTGGTTCTTGCATCATGAACTGTAACATCAATTCAATGGACAAAAATGCAAAAGGGTACAGAGAGTAATGATCACAGCCTGCTCCATCCTGGCACAGTCCTCTCCACCACCGACTGCATCCACAGGAGACACTGCCTCAGGAAGGCAGCATCTATCATCAAGGGTCCCCACCATCAGGGCCATGCCCTCTTTTTACAGCTACCATTGGGTAGGAGGTACAGAAACTTGAAGTCCCACACCACCAGTTCAACAGTAGTTGTCTGAGTCCACATGACAATTCCAGAAGCAGGTTGATGTGTTACTAACCCTGGCACGAACTGTCCAGCATTAATTATACAAATAAGCATGGCAGAATCTCAGATGGTAATGAGGAGGCGTACAGGAATGACAGCGATCGACTGAGTGTGTAGCAACAAGCTCACACTCAACATCAGCAAAACAAAGGAACTGAATGTGGACTTCGGGAAGGGGAGGTGAGAAGACACATCAGTTCTCAGTGAGGACTCAACGTGGGAAAGGTGAGCAGCTTCAACTTCCTGGGCATCAGCATCTCAGAGGATCAATCCTGGGCCCAAAATATAGAAGCAAACATGAAAAAGGCATCATTATAGAAGATTTAGCATGCAAATTTCTATAGATGTCTGGCGAAGAGCATTTTAACTGGTTGCATAAACACCTGTAATGGAGGCTCCAGTGCACAGGATCTCAAGAGACGTTACAGGGCTCTAGACTCAGCTAGTTCCATCATGGACACAACAATGCCTCAAGAAGGTAACATCCATCACCATGTATGCATTATGATCAGAGATTAAGGGAGCTAGGGCTTTACTCTTTGGAGAGAAGGAGGATGAGAGGAGACATGATAGAGGTATACAAGATAATAAGAGGAATAGATAGAGTGGATAGCCAGCGCCTCTTCCCCAGGGCACCACTGCTCAATACAAGAGGACATGGCTTTAAGGTAAGGGGTGGGAAGTTCAAGGGGGATATTAGAGGAAGGTTTTTTACTCAGAGAGTGGTTGGTGTGTGGAAAGCACTGCCTGAGTCAGTGGTGGAGGCAGATACACTAGTGAAGTTTAAGAGACTATTAGACAGGTATATGGAGGAATTTAAGGTGGGGGCTTATATGGGAGGCAGGGTTTAAGGGTCGGCACAACATTGTGGGCCGAAGGGCCTGTACTGTGCTGTACTATTCTATGTCTATGTAGAGGAATGTTGTTATCTGTGAATGGATTCCTAATGGGACGTGGATAAGGACTGGATTTAGGTACCCCATACCTAAATCCTGATAGGGGAGAGATCCTGATTTGAGATTAAGTCAAAGAACAGCTCCTGATGGGAATTGAGCCCATTTCAATGCTTGAGGTAGCTTCACTGAACGGGACATTGCTCCAATGATATTGCCAGTGTTTTTCTCTAATGTTGAGAAGAACTTTTTCTTGTACATACATTAAAACCCACAATGATTTGAGATTTAAGATTCATATTTAAGACTAGCTTTATTTGTCACATATATATCAAAACATCAAAATATATGGTGAAATGTGTCATTGCATCGACTATCGACACAGTCCAAGGATGCACTATGAGCAACCTACAAGTGTTACCTCACTCCCCGGGTCAACTTACTAACCCTAACCCATACGTCTTTGGAGTGTGGGAGGAAACCCAAGCACCAGGAGAAAACCAACACAATTACAGGGAGAACATATGAACTCTTTACAAACAGTAACAAACAAGAGAAAATCTGCAGATGCTGGAAATCCGAGCAAAACACACAAAATGCTGGAGGAACTCAGCAGGCCGGGCAGCCGACATTCCTCCAGAATTTTGTGTGTGTTCCTTACAAACAGTGCTGGGAATTGAACCCCAATCTTCCAATCACTAGTACAGTAAAACATTACACCAACAGCAATGCTACAATGCTACCCAAAGCAGACTGAGCCCAGAATCCCCTTTTCAATAACAACCAGACTCACTGTCGCTCAATGAGCCAATAAGCTACAGTGAATGTTAAACAGCCGATTTTTCAGGGCGAGATCCTTCTTCAGGACTTCGTAAAGAAGGCTCTCAGCCTAAAGTATCGACTGTTTATTCACTTCCATACATGCTGCCTGACCTGCTGAGTTCCTTCAGCATTTTATGTGTGTTGCTTTGGATTTCTAGCATCTGCAGAATTTCTCATGTTTCTGAGTGTTAAAGATTCCTGGATGCCCCAATTCGTGAGATCTGAAGTAGGTTTGCCAATTCCTCATCTGATTAGCAGGTGAGAACTATGACTTACTGCCCATGACATCACTGGCATTTAGGGCAGCAGTGAAGGTCCTCCATCTCTGTCTGTTCTTGGCCATCATCTCTATTGTGCCCCCAGCTGAGGGTCAAGGTCCTCATTTCTGCCTCTACAGTATGGCAACACACATCAAAGTTGCTGGTGAACGCAGCAGGCCAGGCAGCATCTCCAGGCATAGGTACAGTCGACGTTTCAGGCCGAGTCCTGACGAAGGGTCTCGGCCTGAAACGTCAACTGTACCTCTTCCTAGAGATGCTGCCTGGCCTGCTGCGTTCACCAGCAACTTTGATGTGTGTTGCTTGAATTTCCACCATCTGCAGAATTCCTGTTGTCTACAGTATGGCCCCAAGCTGTCATTTTCTCCCGCGTTTCCTCCGCCTTTCAGGGGTCAAATAAAGTGCTGTCTTGCTGATGAAGTTGGCCCTTCTTCTCATCACATGACACTATCCTGTCAAATGATGCTGCCCAAGTAGGTGAAACTACCGGTGCTAGGTAAGTCGACACAATATGCCTTGATAGGAGGAGGAGACTTTACATTGAGGAAATGAGATCTAGCCATATACGAAATGGACAATGTGTCTGCCAGTGATAATTTGCAGTGATAAAAGACTAGACTCCTTTTCAGAAGTGCTGCACAATTATTTCACTGACATTAGAAGCAAGTTGATAATTTCATTACACTTAGAACGGTGAAAACTTTCATAAAGCTAAATGCCTGCGGCAGAAAGCCTGACAACTAGAATGGAACTCGAATGCACCAGTCCCTAGGTAGGTCTAATATTTTGTTATGTTAAATTCCAAACAGCATTTTGCACAGTGTATTATTCCTCGTAAAATGTCAATATTTATGCAAAACTCCTCATTTTTTAAAAGAAATCACTGCGCTGAATGCTTGACCAACTTGTAAAAAATCGGTTTTACGCTTCATTATATTGATTAATGCGTCAGCTTATGCAGGAACTAGAAGCTGGAAGAGGAACCAATGCAAGATTTCCACACCCCCCCCCCCACAGTCTCCCCCTCCCCCCAAAACAGTCTCGGAAGTTTCCTAGGCACTGGGTGAAAATACAGCAGAATGCATCTGCAAACAGAGAACTCTCAGTTAAACACCATTGGAAAAGTGATAAGGCCTTTCTTATCTGCAGCAGGACTGGTTATGTCATATTTACACAGGAGGATTTGGCCCAAATTCAATTTCGGGTAGTGTCAAACCAGGTCAGAGCAAGCAATCCCAGGGTTTTTTTTACTTGCGGCTTAAAGGCGGATCCAGTTTTGCAAATTAGCTAAACATCTTGCAGGATAAGGAGGGGGGTTGCTTCAGGACTGTGGCTTATATTTATCATTCTGGCCTACTTTTTCCCTGGTTACAGCTAAGCGTACAAAACAAACAATTCCAGGCAGCCGTGTACAGGAACGCAAACCGATGCAGACAACTGCTGCAGGGCACAGGCTGTTGTGCTACAGAGTGATGCAAGGCACAGCCATTATGTTGTTGATTAGTTCTGATTAAATGTAAGTTTGGTCTACCAGTCTACCATATATTAAAGATATGGCAAATCTCAGTTGCCATCCAAACGATCTACCCGGCAATAAATAATTTTCAGATTATATTGTTCGATTTCAGGATCTCTCCTTGGCCCAACGCATTGATGCAATCACAAAGAAGGCTGGTATGGAGGCTCCAATGAACAGAGAGGCTGCAGAGTTTTGTAGACGAGCCAGTTCCATCACAGGCACAACCCTTCCCACCACTGAGGACATCTTCAACAAAGTTGCATAAATCATTAAAGACCCTCACCATTCAGAACCTGCCCTCTTCTCACGACTCCATTGGGGAGGAGCCTAAAGAGCCCATTCAATGTTTTAGCAACAGCTGCTTCCCCCCACCATCACATTTCTGAATGGACAACGAACACTACATTGCTTTTGTTTTTTCTGCACTAATTTATTTAGCTTGGTAATTTCTAGATTTTCATGTCAATGCACTACTTTGGACCACAAAACAATAAATTTCATGTCATATGTCATGGATAACAGATCTGATTCCAATTCTGATCTGAGGGTGTTCCAAAGAGCCAATAGAGTATGTTGGAAGATTGATAGAGAAACGTGGCAAACTCAAGCAGTGACAATGACCAAATAAACATTTATTGTTGGAAAATAAATACTGGTCAAGACCATGTGGGATTGTGGTAAGGTCTTTATTTTTAATTAAAAGCTTCTGCAGTGATTTGTCATGCAAGTAAATCACGTGCTGTGTCAATGGTTCAGAGAATTCACCAAGACCTATCTTTAATTCTCAGTCAGTGCTGGCTTGGAGACACACAACATGCTGGAGGAGATCAGCAGGTCAAGTAGCTGCAGTGGAGGCAGATGGACAGTTGACATTTCAGGTTGAGACCCTTCATCTGGACTGAAAGATAGAGGGGAAGTGGGCAGCATGGTTAGTGCAATGCTTGACAGCTCCAGCGGTAAGATCAGGATTGTCTCTCCCCCCTGTCTGTAAGGAGTTTGTACATTCTCCCCATGACCATAGTGAGTTTCCTCCCACATTCCGAAACCGTATTGGTTCGGGTTGTTAAGTTGTGGCCATGCTATCATGCCAACAGAAGCATGGTGACACCTGCAGGCTGTCCAGCACAACCCTCACAAATAACATATTTCACTGCCTGTTTCAATGTTTTGACGTACACGTGACAAGCAAAGCTCATCTTATCTTTATAAGTGGAGAGGAGGAGTAGAGCAAGAGCTGGAAGATGATAGGCAGATCCAGGTTTGGGGAGGTGGAGAATAGGGAGAGGGTAGCTGGAAGTGACCAAGGGCTGAAAATGACAAGAGAGGAAGGCAAAGCATGGAAACAAGGTAGGGAGGTGGAGAGGGTCGTGCATGGGAGGAGAGTGTGGGTGATGGGCAGATGTTGGGGAAGGGGGAAGAGATGAAGTCGATTAGGAGAGAGGGAGAGAAGAGAAAAGGACAAGAAGATAGAGGGGGAGAGCAGAAGATTTCATTGCTCATGCTTCCAAGTTGGAGACTGCCTCAGCAGAATATGAGCTACTGTACCTATAATCTTAATTTAGTCTCGATATGGCAGCAGATGAGGCCGTGGAGGGACATATCTGTGTGGGGATAGTGATGAGAATTAAAATGACCGACCACCAGGAAATCCCTGCTGGCACGGTGAATGGAACAAACACCTGTGCAGATATTGGTGGCCATGGAGAGGAGTGGACAATGGAACAGTAATCTGTCCACCAAGTCAGCAAACCTCAACAGTATATACAGTCACATTACTCAAGAAGGTTTTCTATACATTTTTGATTGTTTGTGACTGAATTCTGTTTTTGTACATGAGTTTTGAGAATATTCAATCGATTACTACTGTGCTGAAGGTTTTTGAGTTTGGGTGACTGTTCATTCCACAACCTTCTCCAAACCAGCCAAAGGTGACAGCCTCCACAGCCCATTATGTAAATAAGTCAACCTCATTTATTGGCTCAGCGTCGGTTAAAATCCTTCTGACACTTTGTTTTTCTTTTGCTAGTTACTGTTCCACACAGAGAAAATCATTTCAAACTCATTACTGCCTATTTCCCGGTCAGCTAGGAAAGGAACTGTTCTGCGCACGTAGGCAGGAAGTGGAGTGTGCCCAAGCTGAGTTAGCAGGGAGCTAACAGGAGAAGGAAATTTCAGCAATCTATTTCCCTTCCTTCCATCCGTTCCTTCCTTACACGTCCTCTCTCAAGGGACTGGAGTGTGATTCAGTGGCTCTTCAGTGTTATTCAGTGTGGTTCCTTGCTCTAAGGTGGATGTGAGTTTGAGGCCCACACTGAGTGTTGAACACAAACTAGACTGATGCTCACAGGGTAGTATAGAGGTTGAGCTATTTTTTGGCTGTGTTATTAACAAGGCCATTATGCCTTCTCAGTGCAGGGAGAGGATCCAGTGACCCACATGCATATGTAGAGGTTGAACATTCTCTCCAGTTCTGCATAAGTCCCTCAGTGAAACACCTGATGAAGGGTCTTGGCCTAAAACTTCGGCTGTTTGCTCCTCTCCATAGATGCTGCCTGACTTGCCAAGTTCTTCCAAAACTTTGTGTGTGTTGCTCAAGATTTCCAGCATCTGCAGAACCTCCTGTATCCAAATCATTGCAGGATTGAGGTTTGCAGTCACCCACCTCTTTACAGGCTGCGGATTTGCTAACAAGATCAGGAGGTGGATGCAAATGTCCCTGTCCTAGTTTATCCCCAGCAGATACGTATGGAGGATTCTCTGATCTATGGGTTGTCGGTTGGGGTGCACACCAAGAGTGGAAGGCCGTCAACTCGGTGAATGACGCTCTTTGTTCTGCACGAAACTTGTTGGTCTCCCAGCATAAGGGAGTGCTGCTGACTGGCACATTCCAGACCGCAGGAGTACGTGCTAAGGGATGCACTGAAACTCAGTTGAAGCCTCTGTGGGGCAGGATCTCATTCTGGACTTTTTCCATTAGTGGACATGGTGTGGCCAAGTCGGGTGGGGAAGCCCCTCAGACATTGAAAGGGGGTGCCAGAGGAGTGGCAATGAAACTTGTCTTTAAAATTAAGTTCGCACTACTGAAAGTATTGGCCATGATTACAAAGATATTGTAGTTTGTTTATTCTTTGGTATTTATATTTTATTATACAAATAAAATACAACTTTTGAAATGAGAAAGGGCACGTGAAAGGGCCAGTCAATGGTGCTTGGTGATAAGCCAGAAGGGTTAGGTTCGCCAGGACCACTGTCCACAACCCCTCATCAGATGGTGGTGCCACACCTCCTGGCTCTCTGCAGTAATCCCACTGGCTCTGACCTGCCTTTCTGGGATTGGGGCTGCAGTGGGGAAGCTATTGGTATGGTACTGGTGTATTATTGTCATTTGTACTGAGTGCAGTGTAAGGTCTGTCTAGCCTACTGTTTATACAAATCAGATCATTACACAGTGCATTAAGATAGAGCAAGCTAAAACAATAACAATCCAGAATAAAGAGTAAAAGCTAGCGAAAAAGTGCAAGCCAGGTAAACAATAAAGTGCAAGATCATAACAAGGTAGATAATGCAGCCAGGAGTCCATCTTATTGTAAAAGAGCCTGATAAAAGTGGAATAGAAGCTGTCCTTGAGTCTGCTATACGTGCATTCAGACTTTTGTATCTTCTGGCTGATGGGAGTGAGGAGAAGAGAGAATGTTTCGTGTCGGTAGGGTCTTTGATCATGCTGGCTGTTTACTGAGGCAGTGAGGAGTGTAGACAGAGTCCATAGAGGGAAGGCTGGTTTCTGCGATGCGCTGAGCTGTGTCCACGACTCTTCAATTTCTTCAGGTCATTTGCAGACGAGTTGCCATACCAAGCTGTTATGCATCCAGACGGAATGCTTTCTATGGTGCATCATTAAAAATTCGCCAGCCTTTGCTTGAACTCATCGCGGTGCTGGAACCTCAGCAGGCCTCCACTCATTGTTTTGGGCTGTGTGATCCACTCGACCCAGACGGGCAAGAATTAGAAGCAGGAGTCAGCTGAGCTCGAGGTTTCTCTTACCCCGGCCAGCGATGTCTGCACAGGCTGTTCTCTCAACAGTGAGTAAAACATCACGTTCCTGGATTATTTCAGCAGACTGTATCATCAGCAAGTCTCTAGCTGAGAGAAATAAGGTTCCTGGGGCCACTTTGCAAAAGTTTGGTGAGGGATACATCTGCAGAAATGGCCCGTTCACAGCAGGGCAAAAAAGACATTTCTTCATGCAGGTGGTGGGGAATCTTTGGAATTCTCTACCCAGGATGCCTAGTGCTGAACATATTCAAACCAAGATGGAGATGGACAGATTATCAGATAACAAAGGATCAAACGAGGTAGAAGAAACAACCATGATTGTATTGGACGGGACAGCAGGAACGAGAAGCCCTATGGCCTGTTCTTGCTGCCATTGCTAATATTCCTACATTTGCTTTGAAAACCTCTTCTCTACATGGTGCATTCTTTCCCAAATTGGAATTTTGGAATTTCGGAATCAGGATGCTGCCTACATAAGACAGCATGATTTATGAGGATAGATTGAGTGAGCTAGGGATTTTCTCTTTAGAGCAAAGGAGGATGAGAGGTGACTTGAAAGAGATATATAAGATGATGAGAGATATAGATAGAGAGGAAAGCCAGAGATAATTTCCAAGAGCGGCAATTGCTAATATAAGGGGGCATAATGTTAAGATGATTTGAGGAAAGTATCAGGATAGGTTTTTTAACACAGATAATGGTGAGTGTCAGAAACGTCCTGCCTGGGGTGGTGGTAGATGCAGGTACATTGGGAACATGTAAGAAACTCTTAGGCAGGCACATAGGGAATACAAAAATTGAAGGACTATGTAGGAGGAAAGGACTAGATTGACCTTGCAGTGAGTTGAAAGGCTGAAGGACTTGTACTGTGTTGTGTGTTCTATGTCCTATGAAACAAGCCTTCAACAAACAATGGTGTGGACAAGATGGAGTCACAGTGTGGAGGGCTCTTACCTCACTTCTCCCACCTCGGCTCCACAAATGCTAAGTAGCGGCTGCACTAATCATGGCAGATGCTCTCAAATGATGTTCAGGTGAAAATTAAGAACTTTCCCACACTAACATAGAAATGAAAAAGTGAAGCAGGAGTAAACTGATCAACTGTGCAAGTATGTTCTACCGTACAGCATGGACCAGATCCCCTGGCCCAGCTCATCTATGCTGACCATACCGCCCAGCAAGCTGGTCTCAGTTGCCAGCATTTGGCCCATATCCCTCGAAACTCTTCCTATCAATGTACATGGCTAAATGGCTTTTAAAATGTTGTTATTGTACCTGCCTACTATTGACTCTGGCATTCCATATACCCATCATCCTCTGGGTGAAAAAATTGTCCCTCAGATCCCTTTTAAATGTTTCCACTTAAGTCGAAGCCCTCTCGGTTTTTAGCTTCCATTTCCTAGGGAAAAAAAAGACTCTGTGTGTTCAGTCTATTTCCATCATTATTTTACACACCTCTGTAAAGTCACCCCTCAATATCCCAAGCCGTATTGAATAAAGTCCCAGACTGCCCTAGCTCTCCTTGTAACTCAGCGCCTCAAGTCCTGGCAACATCCTCGTAAATCTGCCATTCTATAAGGTCACGGACGATCTAATCTTGGCCTGGCCCCGGTATCTCTTGACTCTTTTTGCTGTTCAAACCCCTATAATCTCCACCTTGAGTGCACTCATTGACTCCACCTCGTTGAATTGTCTAAATTGTTATTTTCATTGTAGTTTAAGTTTCTTTTGTTTGCTTATATGTTTTATATGATTACCTGTTAGTGTGCAATTGTTCAATTAACTTTTAGTAATTGTGGTATAGCTAGTTCTGTATTTTTCTAGAAGTTTCTCTGCAGACTCTGTCATGCCCCTGAATCTAACAATTTCGTAGATCATTTCTCATCAATGGAATCTGTCTGGTCTGACCTAGTTTTTTTTAGTATAAGAATATTACAACTTCTTTGCTCTTTGTCTTTTCTTTCTTTGTTCTTTGCTTCCTCCCTCCCTTTCAATACAGTAAGTTGATTACTGTTATTTCTTTGTTATAAACATCCATAACCACAAGATTGATGCCTCATTCTTGACTTCTGAAGAACGTTTTGATAGAACATCTCCAGATCCAACGACCTCTACAACACTCTGAGGCAGAGTACGTCACTGATTCACAACCGTTCATCTCTATCTTAATGGAGAAATCCTTCACTCTGAAATGATGCCCCCTGTCATCTTCTCAGCATCTCAGAAGAGATATCAACCCTGAGAATTCTCCAGAGTTCAATAAGATCACCTCTCTTTCTTCAAAGCTACTGTTCTAATTTTGAAATATATCTTCCCTCTCTCTGGCATTTTTTCAGTAATTCTTTATTACTTTCTAATGGTTTTCCAATCCTCAGACCCGTGATTAATCTTTGTTGCACTGTCTGCTTTTTCTTTCAGTTTAAAGATTATAGATTATAAAGATGAGCTTTATTTGTCACATCTACATCAAAACAACAATGAAATGTGTCATTTGCGTCAATGATCAACGCAGTCTGAGGACGTGCCAGGAGCCACTCGTGAGTGTGGCCGCACCTCTCGCCAATGTAGAATTTCCACAACCTACTGACCTTAACCTGCAAATCTTTGAAATTTGGAAGCAAACCAGTGCACATGAAAGAAACCCACGTGATCACAGTGAGAACGTACAAATTCCTTGCAGACTGCATCAGGAATCGAATCCCAATCAGAGATCACTGTCACTAATGATCCTTGTCTTTCTGAATTAGCTATGGTGTACCCTTCTCGTGAAGTGTTTCTTTGTGTCCAGAATATATATTTACTGAGGTTTATCTCCTTGGGTAACCCTACTTTTCCATCGACTGTTGTCCTTTCGTTGTCTATTTTCACAATCCACGTTAGTTACCACTGTAATTGACTTTAAGTTTATAACCATATAACAATTACAGCACGGAAACAAGTCATCTTGGCCCTTCTAGTCCATGCCAAACTCTTACTCTCACCTAGTCCCACCGACCTGCACTCAGCCCATAACCCTCCGTTCCTTTCCCTTCCATATATCTATCCAATTTAACTTTAAACAACAACATCGAACTGGCCTCAACCACTTCTGCTGGAAGCTCGTTCCACACAGCTACCACTCTCTGAGTAAAGAAGTTCCCCCTCATGTTACCCCTGAACTTTTGTCCTTTAACTCTCAACTCATGTCCTCTTGTTCGAATCTCCCCCACTCTCAATGGAAAAAGCCTATCCACGTCAACTCTATCAACCCCCCTCATAATTTTAAACACCTCTGTCAAGTCCCCCCTCAACCTTCTACACTCCAAAGAATAAAGACCCAACTTGTTCAACCTTTCTCTGTAACTTAGGAGATGAAACCCAGGCAACATTTTAGTAAACCTCCTCTGTACTCTCTCAATTTTATTGACATCCTTTCTATAATTTGGTGACCAGAACTGTACACAATACTCCAAATTTGGCCTTACCAATGCTTTATACAATTTCAACATTACATCCCAACTCTTATACTCAATGCTCTGTTTAGGGCACTAGTTTCAAGTTTCCCATCCTCAAATGAATTTTCCATTTTTTCTTTACTAACATCAGAGAGGAGGTACAGGAGCCTAAAGATCCACACTCAATATTTTAAGTATAGCTTCTTCCCCTTCACCATCAGATTTCTGAACAGTTCATAAACCTGTGACTAATACCTCATTATCCATCTTTTGCACCATTGATTTCTTTTTGTAATTTATAGGATTTTTTTTTATGTCTTTCACTGTGCCACTGCTATAAAAGAACAAATTTCATGACTTATGTCAGTGATAATAAACCTGATTCTGATTCCGAAATTCTACCATGTTATAATCACTATTTCCATAGGGACCCTTTGCAATGAGATCACAAATTAATCCTACCTCATTACACAGTACCAGATCTAAAATAGCCTGCTCCTTAGTTGTTTCATCGATATATGGATCTAATGCATTAGATAAATTTATCCTTAAGGCTATTTTTGCCAAGTTGATTTGTCAATCTACATAATAATTAAAATCAGCAGTGATTACTGCAGCACAAGAGAATGCAGATGCAGGAATCTGGAGCAACAAACAATCTGCTGGAGAAAATTCCAGCAAATTGTTTGTGCCGGATTATTGATTCTCACAGCCTAGTAAAGCACCCAATATGGTTCGACCCCTCTCACCCTGAACATTCCCACTTCTCCACCATCCCATCATGCAGAAGATACAAAAGCCTGAAAGCACATACTGTACCTCCAGGCTCAAGTACAGCTTCTATCCAGCTGTTATAAAGACTACTGAATGTTTCCCTGGTATGGTAAGATGGACACTTGACCTCACAATCTACCTCGTCATGGCCTTGCACTTTATTGTCTGCCTGTACTCCACTTTCTCTGTAAATGCAATACTTTATTCTGCATTCTGTTTTCCCTCTGCTTCCTTAATGGTGTGCTATAATCTCTATGGGCAGCACACAAAACCAGCTAAGTTCTTGTGACAATAGTAAACTAATTTACCAATTTTGGTTGTTTCATCTGGGGCCTCAGAGGCTGAGGGGAGAGCTAATAAAAGCTCATAAAATTATGAGAGGTGTAGATAGGGACTTTTACCCAGTAATGTCAAAGCGGAGGGCACAGGTTTAAGTTGGGGTGGGTAAAGTGTAAAGGAGATTTGCAAAGGAGGTTTTGTTTTCACAGAGTGTAGTGAGTGCATGGAGCAGGCTGCTAGGTGAGGCAGTGGAAGCAGACAGAACATAGAACCTACTCTTCTTAGCCTAGCTCTGCATTCTATTATAGTCCCATTGTAACCTTCTACAATCTACCAACCTTTGTGTCCACTGCTGACTTGCCAGCCCACCCATCCACTTCCTCATCCAAGTCATTTATAAAAATCACAAAGAGCAGGGGTACCTGAACAGATCCCTGCAGAACACCACTGGTCACAAATATATATGGAGACAGATGTCCGAAATCTGGACAACACACAAGATGCTGGAGGGACTCGGAAGGGGGGAGGCAGCGTCCATGCTGCAAAATGGACAGTGGATGGGGGGTTGAGACCTTTCCTCAGAACCCCTCCTTCCAGTCCTCATGATGGGTCTGAACCTGAAACATCAACTGTCTATTTCCATCCATCGATGCTGCCTGACTTGCTGAGTTTCTCCGGCACCTTTGTGCATTAGTAATCATCTCTCGTCCTTCTCAAATTGTCCTTGAGAAGGTGGAGGTGAAAGTCATTATTCATCAACTATTTTTCCCCTAAACCTTACACCGGCTCCTGAGCTGACTCGCGTTCTGTCTGAACAGGCTCGGAGCAACGTGGCACTTTTTGCTTGCCGTAGACTCTGGATAGTTCCAATTGGGAACAGTGTTGTGTTGCTTGGTTAAACAGTACCCTCATTATGTGTTATTAGACTGTCAAGAATCCTTTAAAATTCAATTTAACAGTGAGCAATCTAGTCTACACAATAATTAAAAAATCAATATCCACAAAATATTACACTGGTGCACAGACTCCAAACCTTAATACTACAAAACAGCAGGAAATAAGCCAATGTACGCCAAGGAATCACACAAGCAATTTCTGATCCCACGTATAACTCCCTGTGGCGGCCAATTCCAGAAATAAGGTGGCCATCCGAATATGTCAGTAATCATTTTTACAGTTGACACCTTTGTTATCAGGAAAAGGATTCAAAAGCAACGACAAGGATACAAAAGTTTAATGACATTTAAAAGGCGCTTGGACAGGTTTAGAAGGATATGGAACACCGGTAAATGGGACTAGCTTAGGTGGACAGCTTGGTCAGCACAGAGTTGGGCCTTTAGGCTCACTCGTCCATGCCAACTATGTTGCCTCCTTGAGCCAGCTCCATCTCCTTGCTTTTGGCCCACAATACTTTAAACCTTCCCTATCCATGTACCTGTCATAAATAAATAAATGTATATTTTTAATTGTACCTTATGGTATATTTTATGTTTTGCACTGTACTGCTGCCACAAAACAAATTTCACCACATGTCAGTGATGATAAACCTGATTCTGATTCTGAATCAGCACGGTAACAGGCAATGCCACACTGTCTCTGTTCACAAGATCCCAATGCAGCCATTCCCTGACCAACCAACAGCAGAAATAGAAAACGGGCAGCGTGGCCACTGATTCACTGTCGTGGTGCGAGAGTGATGGTGGAGATGAAGTGATGACATTCCTGCATTAGTAACTACACTTCACTGGCTGTTGTCCATGTTGGGAGATGCTGAGTTGAGAGGGCCTCTGTAATGTCACTATGGAGCCCTTGGGAGTTTCCTCATAGTCACCCAATACAGCGACAGGCGTCCAGCACTCACATACTCAAACCAAATACTGAACCTTTAATCTCCCAACATTCCCATCAATCCTCCCACTGACCTGGAGAGGCTAACTGTTCTGTGAGTGGACATGTCATTGGGATTGAAAATGTACAGACGTTGCCGACAGTCCAGGATATGAGGTATAAGGAGAGGTTGATTAGGTTAGAGTGTAGGAGAATGACGGAAGATCTGATAAAGGTATACAAAATTATGAAGGGTATATTAGGGGTACATACATGCAGGCTTTCTCTCCTGTGATCAGATGAGACTAGAACTGTAGAGGCCTCAGATTTAGGGTGTAAAGTGAAATATTTAAGAGGAACTTCTTCACTCAGAGGGTGGTATGATAGTGGAATGAGCTGCAGTGGAAGTGGTGGATGTGACTGGATGGTCAGTTACAATATTTAAGACAAGTTTAGGTAGGTATGTGAATGGGAGAAGTATGGATAGCTATGGTTTGGGTACAGCACAGTGGAGCTAGGTTGGCACTGACTAGATGGGCCAAAGGGCTGTTTCTGTGGTGTAGTGCTCTATGACTCCATTTGGGAAGAAACTGGAGCACCTGGGATGACAGGGAGAACATCAAAACCCAGCGGAGGATGGGAGGAACCGAGAGACAGCAGCACTACCCGCTGCACCACAGTGTCACCTTTTCTGTCTGAGAAACGTCTAGTTTAAGGGCAGCATTTTCCCTCCTTCTGAGAAAAGATGTCAACCTGCAGTCATTAATGAAGAGGTTTCAGACCGGTTACAGTTGCAATCCTCCCCTGAGGAGCCTGTGCTATAATTATCCCATCCACAAATATTGAAGGCACAACCAAGGAGGTGCTAAGCTTTCAAAATCCTATGGATTCTGCTGTTGGCACCAAGTTCATGGATGCCCTGGTCAACACTGCAGGGGGTATTCAAATTATGTGGATGTGACTTTTCTCCTTAAAGTGGAAATGCTGCTCACACCAGCGAGACCACTGTGTTCTTCCATCCTTTCTCTGTCCAACAGATAACCCTCCCATATATGTTGACTCCAGTGCAGAGTACCTTCTGCCACCCTGCTTAATCAGATTAGACTGCTACTGGTTTTCTGAATATTTCTTGGTGCAGAAGCTTACTCCAAGACCTTTTACCCTGCTCTAAGATCAATCTAACCCTTCTCTGCTAGATAGCCTTCCATCTCTCTATCATCAATGTGCGTATCTAAGAGTCTCTCAAACCTCCCTAATGTACGTACCTATATCTACCTCTACCACCACACCTGCTCAACGCACCCACCACTATCTGTGTAAAAAAACTTCCTTCTGATATCCCCCCTATACTTTCCCCCAATCACCTTAAAATTAAGCCCTCTTGCATTAGACATTTCTGTTCTGGCCATCCACTCAATCTGAACCTCTTATCATTTTTTGTCCAGTAAAACCTGTCACACACAGAATGTGGCTCAGGACACCGCAGATCCTCACCAACTAGAGAAGAAGAATGGGAGTTAATTTTAACCCCACGCTTGGCACTGCATCATCATCTTTAGACAAAGCGAAGAAATAATGAAAGGAAGATACAGCCCTTTGGGTGGCCCATAAGAACTCAAGAAACCACATTCTGTTGGCCCCGAGTGTAATAAGTCTATGGAATTCATTGCCCAGGGTTGCAGTAGAGGCTACCTCGTTAAATATTGGGCGCCATGGAAGCCTAACGGTTAGTGTGATGAGGCATGAGAGTTCAGCGCTCATTTCCAGTGCAGTCTGTAAGAAGTCTCTGTATTCCTCCCTCTGGAATGTGTGGCGTTTCCCCGGGCACTCCTGCCCACCTCGCATCCAAAGGCATAGCAGGTAGGCTAGTTGGTCATTGTTGATTAGGTTAGGGTTAATCAGCTTGTCAGGCACTGTTGTGGCTGCAAGGCTTGAAGGGCCTACTCCACACTGTACCACTAAATAAATAAACAAGACACGGTTAGATAGATTTTTTTTTTGCATAGCAGGAGAATTCCTTCTATGAGCAAACTCGTAGGTGAATGTCGGATATTCCTGTTCCTATTTCTGACGTTCTTTTGGCCAAATCAGGCACTTGTTAGAAGTTAGCACAGAGGATCTGGGAATGGGAAGGGTTAAGTAACTGTTCCAAAGTCAGCTGTATGCAAGAGTCCCTCTTTTTCTTGGCTGCCTGGTGAATTAAAACCTGGAACGCTGGAGAGGAAACTTCGACAGCAAGGATCTGGACTGGCAGAATGTTCAAGTTCAGACCTCCCCCTCTCCCCAACAGCCCTGCCCCCAAATCCCTCCCCTGTAACACACAAGTGCTTTGCCTGCAGAACAAAAAACTGCAGACAATTTCCTGACTGCCTGTAGGTGGGAGACTGTGGAGGCTGTAGGGGAGGTTTGTGGTCTATTGCTGGACAGAAGGGAGCTTCCCTTTTTTTAATGCCTGATTTAGCCAATTTGCAGCGTCCGCAGGGTCTGGGATTGATCACACTTGAGGGGTGTTGCTTGTCAGTGCTTTTGACTTTGAACTCTAACCTGCTGAAGTTCAGAGTGCCTGGAACATACCATCTGCCAAACGGCAACGGGGGGGGGGGTGTGGCTGGGGTGGGGGGTGCTGCAGCAACGGAAAGTCAGGAGAAAATTCCCACATTTTGTCCGGGTCTTTCGTTTAGCTTGGAATAACCACAACCCTGCTGTCTCCCTCCCTCTGGGGTTTACTGGCAGAAAGGCTTTTCCCTTTAACCCTTCAACAACCAGGTCACCCCAGGACCATGTGAGTGCCAAAAAGAGGGATGCCACCAGAAAGACCAGAGTAGCTCAGGGGATTGGGGGAAGAGTGAGAGATCTGACACAGCAGAGCATTGCCAGATGGCAAGATGGTTGATGAGTGTCTAGCATTCCGATCTCCCCCAAAGTGTACAGTCAGCCTCAACAATATATCAAAGCAGTAGCAACATACAGAGTGCTGGAGGAGCGGGGTGAGAGATGACTTGATAAAGGTGCACAAGATGATAAGAGGCAGAGGTAGATTAGTCAGCCAGAGACTATTCCCAGGGCGGAAATGGCAAATACAAAGAGGCATAATATTGAGGAGATTGCAGGAAAATACAGGGGGGCACTGTTAGAGGTCAGAGTGGTGAGTGCTTCTGGGGTCAAGGGAGAAGCAGATACATTAGCAACTCTTAGACAGGCACGTGGATGAAAGAAAAATGGAGGGCTATGTAGGAGGGAAGGGTTAGCTTGATGTTGGAGTAGGATTAAAGTACAGCACAACATCATTAGTCTTTATCTTGACTGTCCAAGCACCCTTAAACACAGCAACCCTCAGTCCTGCTTCACCATTCAACAAGATGGTGGTTACATTTCTACCTCACTACCTGCCTAACATACATTTCTCTTGATCCTCTCAGTACCCAGCCACCAAAGTCTGAGACATTGGACCAAGAGCAGGTGACTTGGCCCCTTGACCTCCTCTGCCTCTCAACAGGGCCATGGCGGATTTGACCTTGGCCTCAGTTCCACTGTCCTGCAGAATCCTCACTACTCTTGAACCCAACCCTGCCCATAGTCTAAATATCTGTCTGTTCAACCATAAATACCCTCCATAACTCTACTTTCACAGCTCTGGGATTTTCCAAAGATGAGTGAAGAAATTCTTCATCTCTGAAGAAGGAGTATAATGAAGCTGCCTATAACTTCTAGTTTCTCCCACATAAGACCATAAGACCATAAGACATAGGAGCAGAATTAGGCCAACTGGCCCATCGAGTCTATTCCACCATTCAATCATAGCTGATCCTTTTTTTTTCTCCTCATCAACCTCAGTTCCCAGCTTCTCCCTGTAACCTTTGATGCTATGTCCAATCAAGAACCTATCAATCTCTGCCTTAAATACACCCAATGACCTGACCTCCACAGCTGTATGTGGCAACAAGTTCCACAAATTCACCACCCTTTGGTAAAACAAATTTCTCTGCATCTCTTCTTTGAAAGGGAACCCCTCTGTCCTGAGGCTGTGCCCTCTTGTCCTAGACTCTCCCACCATGGGAAACATCCTTTCCACATCTACTCTTTCTAGGCCTTACATCTGTCCAGTGTATACTCAGGCATTTTACATCCGCAGATGTGGGGCAGAAAACGCACAAGGTTCACAACGCCCAGCTGAAGATTTTTCTGCACGAGTCCACAATGACTCGCACTTTACCTTTAGAACATTATCTGAGTTTTCACCCTGTCAGTCGAGGAAACAGGATTCCTGTATCTGCCCTTGTCAATCGCCTCTCACAATGTTAAAATATTTTTCAATGAAGCCACCTCCCATTGACTCTACTGACTCAAGACCATGAATCAAACATGTTCTGTTTCAAACCGTTCAAATCGTTCATCCTAAACCAATTTGGTGAATCCACGCTTAGTTTATAAAGGATAAAATCTCAGGGAACCCCCTATCAAGCGACAGGATCACCAGCCTCTCAAATTAGCTGCATGCACTTGTGCACACATACAAATACACACAACATACTCACACACAAAACACGCAGACCTCAAGATTCAACAGCAGCTACTTCCCCACTGTCACCAAGTTCTTGAATCTATCTGAAAAGCCCTAACACTACCTCAGACTGTATTTCTTTTCTTTCTTTCTTTCTTTCTTTCTTTTCTCTCTCTCTCTCTCTCTATCTATCTATCTATCTATCTATCTATATCTCAATCTCACACTGCTGCTGTTGAAAAGAAGTAAATTTTCATGACATTTATACCCTGGTTACGTAAGCCTCTGACAACAATAATAAAGTTGAACACAAGCCCGTGCACACATACACATGCACACACAAATCTGCTTCCCTCACGATTCAAGATCCAAGTCTATTGCTCACATACACATTGAAACAGATACTGAAATCAATAATTAGCATTTAACACAACCAACACACCCAAGGCTGTGCTGAGGGCAGCCAGCAAGTGTCGTCACACCAACCAGCACCAAAGCAGCATGACCACCAGGCTCCACAGAGCAAAAGAGAACACAACAAACATCAAGAAAACAACAGCAAAACGAGCCCTGCTCCCGTTCCTGTTCCTCCCTCCCACCCACTACATACATACTCTTCCAACCCCAGGACACACCATCTGCTTGGCCTCCAGCAGACTCAGGTCCAGACCTGGACATGGCCTCACAGATCCGAGAGCTACATAGGTGCTTAATTCAGCAGGACAGTGTATCATTGTCAGCAAAAGCATTTATCTACCTGACTGGGGAATGCAGGAGAGAACAGGGAGCAGGGAAAGGCCAGATATAAAGTATGAGCTGGGAGAAGTAGGAAGGTACCTTGTCACAGAGAGCAGGTCAGGATTATGTGAATAAATAACTGTCATCTTTTGATTAATTTAAAATTATCTCCTACCCTTCCCAATTCCCCCCCAACTGAGAACTGATGGCAGCGAGTATTAAAAAGAAACAAATAGATCTTGTTGCTTCCCATGGGATTAGGAATATGATCTAAGCTGAATAAGACTGGAAATACTGTCTTTTCCTTGGGTGGTGCCTTCAAGAACAATTACCTCAAATTTCCAGATCATGGCTGCCCTCTGATCTGCAACAAATCCCAGAATTCAGGAAGGACTCCTAATGGCCATCTTTTAAGAAAGAGGCCAATAGGTAAGGTGCAAACCAAAGTCACCAGGTGGCCACAGTAAAGCACTCAATAATAAGTTTTTGGATATGCATATTTAGTTAGGTGTTTAATTAGTTTGGCACAACACTGTGGAACAAAGGACCTGTCCCTGTGTTGTAACTATTCTATCTCCTATATCCACTTGACAATTAACTCCAGTCTCCAAACCAAACAGGAAAGGACTGTCAGACAATATACAGTGGTACAAGACATTGATGAGGATGCATTTGTGTTTAGTATTACTCAGTCTGCTATAGAAAAAAAATGCCTTTAAGCTGGAGAGAATGCAGAGGAGACTTACAAGTGTGTTGCTAGGACTCGAGGAGCTGTTACAGAAAGAGGATGAGCAAGTTGGGACTTCTTTTGTTGGAAATTAGTAGAATGAGGGGAGATCTCATAAAGAAGTATAAAATCATGATGGGTATAGTTAGGGTTAAAGCACACAGTCTGTTTTCCAGGGTTTGGGAATCAGCAATGAGAAGATGAGAGGGGAGAGATTTAATAGGAACCTGATGGGCAACTTTTTCAACCAGTGGTCAAGTTTTCTCCTGTCTGGAAGTAAAATGGTGCTGGAATTAGGGCATCCGTTTTCCATTATCAATCTAAGTCACGCCATTTGTTCCTCTGTTTGCTTGCTCCTATGTTTCATGTACTGGCCCACATTCTTGTGGGTGCTGCTGATCTATTCAGGCCAGCTAAGGCTCCACTGGCCATACACTGATCTGACTGGGGTAACATTGGGAGCTGGAAGACACGGCTGCTTTATCCACTGAACAACTGCAGTATCCACTGTCTAAGCACAGGCTCACCCTCCCAGTGTAGTGAGGTGTGCTTTGTAATAGACACTCAGAGTTCTCTTGAAAGACATCATCAGATAACTAGAGACTTGAGGAGTTAATATTCTTTTCTGTTGTGATCTGATTAATGTGTTTGTGTAAGAAAAAAAAACTTCTGGATTCCATCTTAACCCAGAAATTAAACCAACATTAACCACTGCAAGGTACTACAGAACTTGTAGAGTCTCTGTTGCTGTGAGGATTTTGCAAGTCCTGCCTTTCTCAGGAAAATCAGATTACATAAAGGATAGACCATAGAACAGTACAGCACAAGAACAGGTTATCTGACCCACAATATTGTGCTGAACCAGCTAAAAAAGCAATCAGTAACACCCAAACACTAATCCCATCTACCTGCAGAATGTTCATATCCCTCCATCTTCCACACATTCATGTGCCTCTCTAAACATCTCTTAAAAGCCTATAATGTTTTTGCCTCTACCACCATACCAGGCAGTGCAGTCCAGGTATCCACGACTCTCTGAGTAAAAAATTTACCCCTCACATACCCCTTGAACCTACCCCCTCTCACCTTCAATGCATGCCCTCTGGTATTAGACATTTCAACCCTGGGAAACAGATACTTTTTGTCCACTCTGCTTATGCCTCTCATAAGCCTGCAAACCTCTATCAGATCTCCTTCCAGCCTCCGACACTCCAGAGAAACCAACTCAAGTTTATCCACAAACAACAGGAATTCTGCAGATGCTGGAAATTCAAGCAACATACATCAAAGTTGCTGGTGAACGCAGCAGGCCAAGCAGCATCTATAGGAAGAGGCGCAGTCGACGTTTCAGGCCGAGACCCTTCGTCAGGACTAAAGTTTATCCAGCCTCTTGCGAAAGCACGTGCTCTCTAAACCGGGCAGCATTCTGGTAAACCTCCTCCCCACCCTCTCCAAAGCTTCAACATCCTTCCCATAGTAGGGTGACTAGAACTGTATGCAATTCTCCAGATGAGGCTTGACCAGTCTTTTATAATGTTGCAACATAACCCACCAACTTTTGAATTCAATGCCTCACTCATAAAAGAAGGCATTCTATAAGCCTTTTTAAACACCTTATCAATCTGTGTAGCCACTTTCAAGGAGCTATGATCTTGGATCCCAAGATCTCTCCTCAGGGTTGAGAAAAAAGTCGGCTGTTATTCAATAGCAAAGCAAACTTATTGGGCTGAATGCCCTGATTCTGCCCCTATGGTTTTATGGAGGGAGAGGGAGGGGGAGGGAGGGGGAGGGAGAGAGAGAGAGAGACAGAGAGACGGAGAGCGAGAGAGAGATAGAGAGAGAGCGAGAGAGAGAGATAGAGAGAGAGAGTGAGAGAGAGAGAGAGTGAGAGAGAGAGAGAGTGAGAGTGAGAGAGAGAGTGAGACAGAGAGAGAGGGAGAGAGAGGGGGGGAGAGAGAGTGAGAGTGAGAGAGAGAGAGAGAAGCTAAGTTAACATTTAGATCAAAGAATTTAATTTTTAATATATATTTCTTATTGTAATTTATAGAATTTTTTTATATTTCACTGTTCTGTCACAAGACAACAGATTTCATGACCTATGCCAGTGATATTAACCCTGATTCTGACTCTGAATGGCTCTTCATCAGAACTGCATTGAAGCGGTGATTTTCTGCTGTTAGGAAGGGTGCTGTGCGCAGTTGGCTACAAGATCGACTTTGCCACTTTAAAAAATGCATTCTTGTTTCTGAGCTCCTTGGTACGTCCCAGAGTACGACACAAGAGTGTGCCTCTCTCGCTGTCTCACACATGCAACTCTTGATGAGTCAGCCCCTTTGCAAAGAGATCGGAAGTAGATGGGAGAGAGGAGAGTGGGGGGTAAGCTGGTGTGGAGAGGGGAGGCGTGGGGTGGGGAAATGGCCTTGCCAGTGCCCAATGCTAAACATACGACAGGAGTCTGGCAGCTTGCTGTGGTCGAACAACCTGAGGCTGGCCAGGGGAGGAAGCAGATTTAAATGGGCTCATTCATCTAGTGTTATTTTTTTGGAAGGAGTCTCTCTTCCTCCCTCAACATACAAACACATCGCTGACGTGGAGTTTATGCTCAGTCTTTAGCATCTGAACTGTCTGCAGCTGATCTTCTCCCATGCCATCCCCTTCTCTACACTCATGCCCCACACCCTCACCAACCAAATGCATCACCAGCGGATCAGTGAACATCTCCCTCACCACCATGCTTGACTCCTCCCCGGCATGAGTTCCAAGTTTGGAATATTGGATCTTTGCTACTGCCGATTGAATAAGGTCTTTATCTCTATCTCCTGGCCCAGGCTAAACGGCTTTGTCCAAATACTCCACTTTCCTCCCACATCCCAAGGGTCGGTAGGTTCAGTTGCTCCTGCCATGTAGGTGAGGGTAAAATTGAGGGGGAATGGGGTGGAAGAGAGTTGTCAGGAATGTGGGGAGAATAAAATACGGTTAGTGTAGGGTTTGTTGCAAGTTCAAGGATTCCCAATCCTCTTAACTTCCCACTAAGTTTTGCTCTATTAAATTGTTTCTCTTTTGCTTTTAAGTTGTTTCTGACTTCCGTCATCAGCCACTGTTGTGTTATCCCACCTTTAGAATACTTCTTCTTTGGGTTACACTTATCCTGCATCTTCCGAATTTCTACCAGAAACTCCAGCCAGTACTGTTCTGTCATCATCCCTGCCAGTCAACTTTGGCCAGCTCCTCTCTCGTACCTCTGTAATTCCCTTTACTCCACTGGAACAGTGTAATTCCCTTTAGCTTCTCTCTCTCAAATTGCAGGGTGAAATCTATCGTATCATGACCTCAAAAGGATTCCTTTACCATACGTTTACTAATCATAACTTGTTCATTACACAACACCCAATCCAGAATAACCTTTCTCCTTTAATCACAAGCTGCACTAAAAAGCTATGCCTAAAATTCTCACTCTTGGAATTAAGCACCAAATTGGATTTTCCCAATTTCCCTGCATATCCGAATCCCCCATGACGGTGGCCCAATCAAATCGTAAGGAGAAGATACGCACAGGTCGGAGTGAAAGATTTAAAAAGGAACATTTGCGGATTTACGCCTTTATCCAGCAGCACAATTGAATTGTGCTTCATTAGCAAGGGCAAATACAAATAATGCAGGAGCAAGTTTCTAGTGAGTTCCTTCTTCATCTTCACTCTTTGTATGTTAATGCATAGTCAGTGCAGTGAGAGCGGCTCCAGGGGCTTTGTTGCTTTCTTCGTTTGAGATGTGTGAATTCTGGGAGACCTCCGGCCTCCTGGATAACCACATCTCCATCAGGTGCACTGAGTTGCAGGTCTTCAGAGAACATGTTAAAGAACTGGAGCTGCAGCTTAATACAGTAAACAGAGGAAGTAATGGATAGGAACTACAGGGAGGTAGTCACCACGAAGTTACAGGAAACATGTACCAGGCTGACTGTCAGAAGAGGGAAGGGAAATGGGCAGCCTGTGAAGAGAACACCTGTGGCCACTCCACTCAATAATAAGTATATTGCTTTGGATACTGGTGGGAGAGGAAGCCCTGTCGGGATGAGCCACAATGTCTGGGTCTCTAGCACTGTGGCTCAGAAGGGAAGGGGGAAGAAGAAAACTGCAGTAACGATAAGGGATTCCATAGTTAGAGGAGTAGACACGAAATTCTGTGGACATGAAAGAGACACCCAGATGGTATGTTGCCAGGTGCCAGGGTCAGGGACGTCTCAGACTGGGTATACAGCATTCTAAAGAGGGAAGGGGAGCAGCCAGAAGTCTTGGTACATACTATGTACACCAATGACATAGGCAGGAAAGGGAGGAGGTCCTGAAGAGAGAATTTAGGGAGCTAGGTAGAAAGCTGAAAAGCAGGACCGCCAGAAAAAAGATGATGCCTGGCCTACTGAGTTCCTCCAGCATTTTGTGTGTGTTGCCAGAAAAAGCCGACAGCTCATGAACTCTTCCTTTTAAATCTCTTGCCATGACCCGTGTGTAGCCTCCTCTCATGATTCCACTGGGCTACCATCATGGGAGATTTCACTATGCAGGTAGATTGGGAAAACCAGGGTTGGTGCTGGATCCCAAGACAGAGAATTTATAAAATGCCTATGAGAAGGCTTTTTGGAGCAGCTTGTGGTTGATCCCACTGGGGGAAAGATTATTTTGGAGTAGATGTTATGTAATCAACCAGATTTGATTAGAAAGCTTAAGATAAAGGAACCCTTAGGAGCCAGTGATCATAATGTGAAAGACCTCACCCTGCAATTTGAGAGGGAAAAGCTAAAATCAGCTGTTTCAGTACTACAGTAGAGTGAAGGGAATTCTAGAGATATGAGAAAGGAGATGGCCAAAGCTGATTGGAAGGGGACACTAGCAGGGATGACAGAATTACAGCAGTGGCTGAAATTTCCGGGAGAAATTCAGAAGGCGCAGGATAGATGCATCCCAAAGAAGAAGAAGGATTCTAAAGGTAGGCTAATGTAACCATGGCTGATGAGGAAAGTCAAAAACAACATAAAAGCAAAAGGGAGGGCATATGATAGAGCAAACATCAGTGGGAAGTTAGAGGATTGGGAAGCTTTAAAAAACCAACAGAAGGCAACTAAAAAACCAATGAGGTGAAATATGAAAGTAAGTTAGCCAGAACATAAAATAAGATACCAAAGGTTTACTCAGATATATAAAGAATAAAAGAGAGACAAGAGTAGACATCAGACCACTGGAAAATGACTCTGGAGAGACAGCAATGTGGGACAAGGAAATGACAGACAAACTAAATAAGTATTTTACATCTGTCTTCACCATGGAAGATCCTAGCATTAGCCAGAAGTTCGAAAGTGTCAAGGAACAGAAGTAAGTACAATTGTTTTACCAGGGAGAAGGTGCTTGTGAAATTTAAAGATCTGAAGGTAGATAAGTCACCTGGACTAGATGGACTTCACCCCAGGGTTCTGAAAGAGGTAGCTGAAAAGATTGTGGAGGCATTAGTAATGATCTTTAAAGAATTACTAGATTTTTGTATGGTTCTGGAGGAATGGAGAATTGCATATGTCATTACACTCTTCAAGATGGGAGGGAGGAAGAAGAAAGGAAATTTTAGCCCAGTTATCCTGACCTCAGTGGTTGGAAAGGATGTTGGAACTTATTACTAAGGATGAGATTTTGTGGTACTTGAAGGCAAATGATAAGGTAGACCAAAGTCAGCATTGTTTCCTTAAGAGAAAAACCTGCCTGACAAATCTGTTAGAACTCCTCGAAGAAATATCGAGCAAGATAGACAGTGTCGGGAAGTGTATGGTCATGCACTTTGGGAGAATGAACAACAGTGTGAACTATTCTCTAATCGGGCAGAAAATTCAAATATCTGAGGTGCAAAGGGATTTGGGAGTTCTTTTGCAGGGAATCTAGGAATAGGTGCACAGTCTCAGCATAGAGATGTCCATTGAGAACAGAGATGAGGAGGAAATTATGTAGCCAGAGTGTGGTGAACCTGTGGAATTCCTTGTCATGGGTATCTGTGAAGGCCATGTCATTGGTTATATTTAAGGTGGAGGTTGATAATTTTTGTATAGTCAGTGTGTGAAAGGTTACAGTGCAGTGCAGACAGGAGAATGCAGTTGAGGGGAAAATGGATCAGCCATGATGAAATAACAGAGAAGAGTCAATTGACTGAATGGCCTAATTCTTCTCCTATCACTCATGGTCTTATGATTATAGTAACGTTGTCATTTTTGACATGTGTTTTCAATCTCCTGCTGAAATTTGTAGCCTACGTCCAGGCTGCTGTTCAGAGGTCTTTTTACCCTTGCAGTTTCTTAACAAGGATTCTACATCTTCCAATCCTATGTTAACTCTTTCTAAGGATTTGATTTTATTTTTTATAACAGAGCCACCACACCCCTTCTGCCCACCTGCTTTCCCATAACATTATACCTACCAACCTTTAACTGCACTACAAGATCATCTACCTTATTCTGTGTATTGTGTGCATCCAAATATAACACTTTTAGACCTGCATCGTCACCCTTTTAGATTTTGGCCCACCTGAACCCACTCATCCCACTGACTGTAATTTTTCCCTATCATCCATCTGTCTTTTCTGATAGTCTCACTGCACTCTGCATCAAGTTGTAAGCCATGTCCTAATCCCTAGCATGTTGGTTCCCAGCCCCCTGCTAAATCAGGGTAAACACTCCCCTACAGCTCTAGCAAACCTGCCCGCAAAGATATTGGACCCCTCGGTGTAAAGCATCAGTTTTGTTCAGGGCGGATCATTGGGATCGCTTCTCTAGGAAAGATCCTAATGATCCAGAAAGCTGAAGCTCTGCCCCCTGCACCAGTTCCTTAGCCTCGCATTCACCTGCCAGGTCATCCTATTCCTACCCTCACTGGCACATGGCACACGCAGTAACCCAGAGATTACTACCTTGGAGGTCCTGCTTTTCAGCTTTTCACCTTACTCCCTAAATTCTCTCTTTAGGACCTTCTCCCTGTTCTTACCTATGTTATTGATGCCAATATGTATCAAGACTTCTGGCTATGCACCCTACCCCTTTGGAATGCTGTGGACCCATTCTGAGACAACCCTGTTGAGGCTCTAGGTAGTCTCCAGCCCCTTGGTATGAACATACAATTCTCCAACTTCCGGTAATTCCCTCCCCCTCCCTTCCCCTATCCCTATGTCACTCTGCCCCCTCCCCAGGCTGCCTATCACCTCCCTCATGGTTCCACCTCCTTCTACTACCCATTGTGTTTTCCCCTATTCCTTCTTCACCTTTCCTGCCTATCACCTCCCTGCTTCCCCTCCCCCACCCCTTTATCTTTCCCCTTACTGGTTTTTCACCTGGAACCTACCAGCCTTCTCCTTCCCACCCTCCCCCCACCTTCTTTACAGGGCCTCTGCCCCTTCCCTCTACAGTCCTGACGAAGGGTTCCAGCCCGAAACGTCGACTCATCCTTTCCACGGATGCTGCCCAACCTGCTGAGTTCCTCCAGCGTGTTGTGAGTGTTGCTTTGACCCCAGCATCTGCACAGTATTTTGTGTTTACTGAGACAACCCTGACGCTGGCACCTGGTAGGCAATATACCTTCTGAGTGTCTCTTTCACATCCACAGAATCTTGTGTCTACTCCTCTGTATGGAATCCCCTATCAGTAATGCAATCCCCTTCTCCCGCCCTTCCCTTCTGAGCCCCAGTGTGAGAGGCGCGGTTGATGCAGCTCCCCCAGTGGGTGATTTGTGCATCTGCAGGCCCCAGGTGAGAGCTGAACTGCTCCTATTTGGGCAGATTTAGGCAACAGGTATCTTGAAGAAGAGGAGAAAGAATGGGTGAATCAATGCATCGCCTTAACAATAAAAATTCATTATTTTTCCTGGCACCGGCGAGTCTAGGGGTTGATATCAACAGCTGAAGTCCAAAGATCAAAGACCACAAAGTCAGCGAGTGTTGAAGTCCAGGCCCGATGGCCGGAACTCTGGATATGTGAGTCTGTAAGTCCACTGGGGAGGTTAGAGAGGCTCGATGTCTGCAAGTTGGGAAGTCCACTGGAGGTCGGATGCTCGAAGACAGCCTGCCTTGGGATTGGAGACCCCTCTGTATGTGTGCATTGGCGGGTGGGTAGATAAAAGGGAGGAAAGGGGCTTGTTTCACTGTTGTTGTTGCCGTTGCTTGTGTTTTACTGAATATTGCTATGTTGGCACCAGAATGTTTGGCAATGCTTGCAGGCTGTCTCCAGCACATCACCAGCTTGTGATGGTTGTTGATGCAACCTCCGAACTTCACTACATGGTTCAATGTCAGTGTGACAAATAAATGAACCGGAATCCAACTCCAAATCCACCTACGAATCAGAATCCACCGACCGTACCAGCAGATAAGATCAGACTGATTTAATTCTGCATTTAATGTTGAACACCTCAGTCACACCAGCACATGACTCTTTGGTCAGCAGATGCGACGTCAGCTGAGTCAGCCCATCAGTGTCAATCGCTGACTGCCCTATTGCTTTGATCCTACCCCTCCCCTCTTCACTGATTCCCAGTATTCCCACTCCTCCTGCCGCCAGTGTGCATGGCTCAATTGCCATCCACGTCCCGGGAGAGGGCCACCCAGCTGACTCGGACTGAGCCATTTTTAAAGCATTTCTCCTTCCTTCCTGGTGCCAAATGAAAACGAAGCCATTGTCAGTCGCAGTCGCAGCACCTGCCCACACAGCAGCCTCTGGCCGCCTTACAACAGGATAGTTCTTTGGTGCTTCAGGAGTTGAGTTTGTCCCTCAGCCAAGATGACACAGTCGCATTAAGATGCATTAATAGTACATTCATGTACCATGATACCAGCATTGTAAATCATATGGAGGCTGCTGTTCGTGCTTTTATGGCTGCAGTCTTGGCTTTAGAAAGTCTCCACAAGTTGGTGATTATGGTGGCATTTGTGTGGCAGAGCACTCTACTGTGACAGGTAACCCTTCAGCTGAGAAACAGACTTTCTACGATGCTTGGGAACCTGGGGACACCCCAAGACGCAGCACATCTACACAGCACTCTTATATTGCAATGCAGTCACTGTTTTCTCATTGGAAGACAAATGGCCATGCTGTGCACGACAAGATCCCACAATCTGTGCATTATTTACAGAACATGGAACAGTACAGCACAGGACGGCCCTTTGGCTCATGATGTTGTGCTGAAATAATTAAACAATTTTTTAAAATGCTGATTAAATTAATCCCTTCGGCCTACATAATGTCCACATCCCACCATTCCCTGCACTTCCAAGTGCCTATCTAAAGTGCCTCTGTTATACCTGCCTCCACCTTCAACCCGGGCAGTACCTTCCAGGCACTCAGCTCTCTGTATAAAAAAACTGCACATCTCTTTTGGACTTGCCCCCTCCCACCTTAGTTCAACTTTGGTAAAAAAAAAACTCACTGTTTATCTAGGCCTTTTATAATCTTATAAACTTCTGTTAGGTCTTTCCTCAGCCTCTTTCACTCCAAAGAAACCACCCAAGTTTATCCGACATCTCCTTATAGTTAGCAGTTAGTGCAATGTCATTGTAACTTAGGGCATTCCTTAGTTCGGAGTCTGTATGTGTTTCCTCAGGGCACACGTGTATATCCACCCACAGTCTAAAGATGCACCGGTTAGTAGATTAATTGTTCATTGTAAGTTGTCCTGTGATTAGGGAAGGGGTAAATAGGTACGTTACTGGTCAATACTGCTCACTGGGCTGTAAAGGCCTGTTCCAAGCTCTAAATAAATAAAACATTTTCTGCACCCTCTGTAAAACCTCCACCACCCCAGACAACACACTTCAAGCACCCAAACATCAGACAGTAATTCTGATATTATGTTGCTGATTGGTCAACGGGTAAATTGGTTTATTATTGTCACATGTACTAAGGTACAGTGAAAAACTTGTCTCACATCCATGCAGATCAATTTATTGCAATTGTGCACTGAGGTAGCTCAAGGTAAAGCAATAACAGAATGCAGTTTCAGTTGCAGAGACACACAATCATACGAAGTATATTGTAGGGTCGTCCCCTTTACTGTAATATTTTAATAGTCTTATTTCAAGTGGGGTAGAAGAAGTTGTTGAACCAGGTGGTATATGCTTTCAGGCTTTTGTTTCTTCTGCCCCAGTAGATAAAGCAGAGCATTTTTATTTGATTTTGTTTAGAAATATTAATATGCCCTTCTGGCCCAACAAGCCCATGCCGCACAATTACGCTCATCTGATCAATGAACTTACTAACCCACACATCTTTGGAATGTGGAAGGAAACTAGAGAACCTGGAGGTAATGGGGAGAACATACAAACTCCTTACAGGCAGCGGTGGGAAATGAATCCATGTTGTTGGCGCTGTAATAGCATTATGATAACAACTACACTACCATGACACCCCAATGTATACCAGAACATTTATTCTTTATAGTTTAAACTAATACTAACAGCACGAAGTATGGAGTCCTTGAAAGTGAGTCTGTCTTCGGTCATTTCAGAGTCGAGGTGAGTAAAGTTATCAACACACTCCTATCAAGCAGTGAGTTCTGTACTCACACCACCTTCTGGATGAAAACATTTTCCTCTCCCTTCTCTAATCCTTTTATAAATATTTTGAGTCTCTGTTCTCTGGTTTTTGATTTCTCTGCTAAGAGAGATAGATCCATCCTACCTACCTATTTTTTTGAGGTGTATAATTTTATACACCTCAGAAAAGCCTCCTCCATTCCAAAGTAAATTTATTTGCACAATCATGCTGTGAGGTGGGATTAGGTTGCGGAAGATCTTTCCGATCAGCACA